>NC_081796.1:26929993-26952493 GCF_963082965.1 Carassius carassius
CTGTTGCGTGCTGAAATCGAACCCCAGAAAACAAGAATCTGCTCCTTCAGCCATTCCGATCACAAACACCCCGCCATCGAGCGCTACACTGTAGCGAAGTCTCGCCTCATGAATATTCATGAGGACGCTAACTTCACTTCCTGGAGCGAGTCATGTGACCTAATTAATATCCATAAGCTCAACCTTCGCCAAAGGAGGATTCGTTCATTCACCTGCTGACTCCCGCCCACTCACCACTGGCAGCCAATAAGGAGTCAGCTCATTGAAATTCATGAGCACGCAATATAAACAGAGATCTTCGTACGGTCCACTTAAAGGGACCGTGTACCGCCTAAAAAAACATGTTTTGCCAATCTTCATGAACTTTAATCTGTGCCCCCGTCGACCCCGTTGCTTTTTGTAAATATGCATTTTTAAACAGTACAAAGCCTATTTTCCAGCATATTTCAGAAACAGGACGCTGATGTGTGTGTGTATATATATATATATATATATATATATATATATATGGGTTGTGAATTAGAAAAAATATTATAGAAATATTTTTTACAAGAAAATACCGTTTGTGTTTTTCGGCTGCTTTTCACATTTAATTCAGTGTTATTAGTTTTCAAATATATATTAAAAAAAATTGGACAAAGTGAAATATTTAATATTTCTAAAAACATAGTTTTTTCTGCACTTATTTAATCAAAAATACTGAAATATTATTCTAATGTAAACATCTGTTTTCTGTGTGAATCTGTGTTAAAGTGTAATGTATTTCTGTGATGCTCCGCTGTATTTTCAGCATCATTCCTCCAGTCTTCAGTGTCACATGATCTTCAGAAATCATGAAAATGTGATGATTTACTGCTCAGGAAACATTTCTGATTATTATCAGTGTTGGAAACAGAACATTTTTGTGGAAACTGTGATGCATTTTATTTTTCAGGATTTACAGATGAACAGCATTTATTTGAAATAGAAATCTTCTGTCAACAATTGTGTCAATGTGTGTGTGTGTGTGTGTGTGTGTGTGTGTAACGTTAACTGCTCAGTGTTTTGAGTGTAATGAAGGCCAGAGCTGTTCTGGAGTCAGTGACAGACACAGAGACTCTTGTGATAAAATACCATCTTGATTGTGGTTCTGAGTTTATTTTACATGTTGAGAGAGAAACAGGATGAGGATGATGGAGGGTTTAGAAGTAGTTGACGATCCTGCGGATGGACTGGATGTTGGGATTCTGCGCCTGCCACTCGTTATGACTGCAGTAATTACCTCGCTCCACGATGTACATGCGGCCGCGGAAGTTGGGCTCTTCATACATCACCCAGCTGAAGATCAGACAGAGACCAGATCAGGCTCACACAAACAACTACATTTACTAATAACTCAAATAAAATAACTATTAAATGACTTAAAATACTAGATGAAAAGATTCATTTCAGAAATGTTTTTCTTGGCAATGAACTAAAATAAAATTAAGGACTTAAAAAAACCTAAAACAGAATTTTAGCTAAATAGAAATATCAAAAGAAACTAATAAAAACGACAAACGCACATAATATTAAAAACTAAAAAAAGATAAATAAAATAATAATAATGTAAAAAAATATATATATTTTTAAATTGAAATACTAAATAAATTTTTTTTAAGCTAAATAGAAATATTTTTAAAAAATTAAGACAAAAGCATATAACATTAACTAGTGTTAACTAAAAAAGTAACTGAACAGTAACTGAAATAGAGCTGATATATAAATAAAATAAATCTTAGATTAAAAACAAACGAAAATTAGAAATGTTGCTTTGAAAACGAACTAAAAAAGCTAAATAGAAATAATAGAGATGAAAATGTCAAAATGAAAACTAATAAGAAAATGAAAAAAAAAATTTAATTAAGCTGAAATAAAATAAATGTAAAATATTACATGATTATTTTTTATTTAGTCTTTGCAATGAACTAAATAAAATTAAGTACTTAAAAATAATAATAAAAAAATTTAAGCTAAATAGAAATATCAAAAGAGGCTAGCTAGGACAAATCACAAAACATAACTAAAACTGAAATAAAAAAGGTAATTGAAATAAAGCAGGAAAAAGTAAATGAAATATGATTAAGTTAAAGTACTAAAATGACTAAATAATAATGATAAAAAAGCTAAATAGAAATACTAATAGCCTAATAGAGATGAAAATGTCAAAATAAACTAATACAAAAAAATTTAATAAATAAAATAAATAAATAAAATGTAAAATATGAGATGAATTAAAATAAGATAAAAAGTAAGTAAAAATTTAAGCTAGATAAAAAATATATATATAATCAAAAGAAACGAATAAAAAAAGACAAAAGCACATAACATTGTTCACGAAAAAAAAAAGATAATAAAAAATAAAAAAATATATGTTTTTTAAGCTGAAGTACTAAAATAAAAAACTTGAAACTTAATAGAAATGTATAAAAAAAAGACAAAAGCACATAACTTTAACATAGAAAAAAAATAATTAAATGGAAATTTAAATACAACTTCAAAAGCGTAAACATTAGAAAAGCTGCTTTGGCAACTAACCGAAATAATTAAATAAAAAGCTAAATACAAATACCACAATAAACAAATAGAGATGGCAATGTCAAAATAAGGAACTAGAACGAATGAAGAAGTGAACTCACGCTCCGTCTCCGAACACTCGCACAGAGTTGATGCAGCTGGTGTTGAAGCCTCGGCTCTGGAGGAAGGGACAGTCGTCACACAGATCCATGCACTGACCAGTGAAGTTACAGCCCTCGAACAGCTGCATGCGGTGGTGCTCGCCGTGCTGGACACACACACACACACACACACACCGCTTCAGTTCTGACACATGCTGTTCTACAATAGACTGCAGTAGAATACAGCAGCTGACATATCCCATAATGCAATGCTCTTAAATTAACACTGGTATTATAGTTATCAACAACTAAAGAAAGTGTGAACTGAAATAAAATAAAGTCAGCTAGTTTGCCATTTTTGTTTAGTTTAACTTGACGTACTAAAATAAATAAATCTGAAAAAAAAACACTGATTTAAAAAAAAACACTAAAGTGAAAAATATTAAAATAAAAAACAATTTAAAATGTACATACTAAAAAAAAAAAAAAAAAAGTAAATAAAAAATAAATAAACACTGATTTAAAAAAAAAAATACTAAAATGACAAAAAAAATGAATATAAAAATATAAAATTAAAAACCTATTTAAAATTGACATACTAAAAAAAAACACAAACTAAAATAAAAAATAAACGGATAAAAAAAATTACTAAAATGACAAGAAAACACTAAAATGAAAAATATAAAAATATATATATTTTTAAATGTACATACTGAAAACATTTAAAATAAAAAATAAATAAACACTGATTTTAAAAAATTACTAAAATGACAAGAAAACACTAAAATGAAAAATATAAAAATAAAAACCTATTTAATATTGACATACTAAAAGCAAAACAAAACACTAAAACTTAAATAAAAAAAATAGAGATTTAAAAAAAAATACTAAAATGACAAAAAAAAACACTTAAAATATAAAAATAATAAACTATTTAAAATTAACATACTAAAAACAAGATAAAAAAACTAAAACTGAAATAAAAAAAAAACTATAAAAAAATGACTAAAACACTAAAATAAAAAATATAAAAATAAAAACCAATTTAAAATAATCCTACATATGCTTAAATAACCGTGCAACTTATTTTTTTCCTGTTGATAAATGCAACGAGGCCATGTGTCGATGTTTATCACAAATGTATAATGCGTTTTAAAATAGCAAAGGTTTTAAAAAATGCAAATAGTATAAATATAAATCATGTCTGTTGTAATGCATGGGCCTCATAAAAGTCACATGACAACAATTTCAGCTTTTCTCCTTCAAACTGTGATCTTAAATTCAACGTGTGTTGTGAAAAGCACTAGGGATCTCTGAGTGGAAACGGTTTCAGAGCAGACTAAGGGTAATATTTTGGCTCTCACCATGCGGACGGGTCTGCAGGAGCCCATGTGATCGTTGTGTGAGTTCCAGCGCTGAAACTCGGGGTACTCTCCGCGCTCCAGGACGTACTGCTGGCCCTTGAAGTCGGGATGATCGAAGCAGATCCAGGCGCCGCTCTCCACACGGATGGAGTTCACTCGGTTCATGAAGCCTCGGTCCTGGAAGTTATCACAGTCTCCGAAGACCTCGAGCCGGCGGCCGGTGAAGCAGCGGCCCTCGTAAAACACGATCTGAGGAGCGCAGGAGCACAGGAGCGCGCTCAGACTACACAATCAGGACAAAACCCTCTGAAGAGGAGTTTCTTCAGCTGTGAGTGTCATATAAAGATGACAGGAACTCTCCAAGACGAGGTTAATACTGTCACTTTCAACTAAAATCTTTAAAACGTTACTTGAAATTAAATTAACATTAACTGAAAAAATAAAGATTTAATTCAACATGTAGCGAAAATAAATAAAATAAAAGTACTTTTTGACAGCTAGTTTTCAATTTTTTTTGTCTGAAGATGTACTCAAAAACAAAAAAATAAAACTTAAATAAAAATAAACACTGATACATTTTTTTTAATAAATATAAAAAGAAGAATATATATAGATTAACAAAAAAAAAGGCCAAAGGCAACATTTTCCTTATATTATATAAAACTAAATTATCAAAAACTAATAAACAAATTTGTTTAGACTATTTAGTAGCATGGTAAAATAAATAAATACATAGATAAATACCTATTATAGACCAATATTATAGACTAAAACTAATGCATAAACATTTATAAAAAAATATATAGACTTTTTTTTAAGAAATTCCTAAAATATTTACTAAAATTATTAGTATAGTACCATAAATTATATTATAAATTATAGTTAAACTGTTAAATGATTCAGAAAATTAAAATAAAATTAAATAATCAAACTATATAGGCATTTGAAAAATTACAAAAACATCAAAACTAAAATACTTTAATATAAAAAGTAAAATTTAAAATTTAAATCTAATGCAAATATTAAAAATAAAAAGATAAAAATGAATCAAAACTAAATGGACATTTAAAAACAATACAAGTTACAAAAACACTGAAACAAAAATACTTAAATTTTAACGAACATTAAAATGAAAACATATATAAAAAAACAAACTAATTCAAAATATGAACTGGTGTCAAACTGTAAAATGGCATGTAAAAATGTTAATTATTAACTAAAAAAAATAATAATAATTTACTAATTATAATATTTCAGCTAGTTGTCAAGGCAAAATTTTTAATTCTAGTTAAGTTTAAACTGAATTATTCAACAAAATAAATAAGACTAAAATGATCTAAAAAATCTAATCCGACATTTAACAAAAACAAATAAAATAAAGTCATCTCCACTAACATGAAAGGGCCTGGACTCAGGAGAGGATCTGATGTGGTTTCTGAACTCTTACCTTTCCAGAATACTGCGACATTTTCCACTGGATCGTGTCCAAACTCACCCACACGAGAGAAAGTGTGAGAGGGGAAAGTTGGACGGGTCAATATATAGGATCTGGCCAGATCCGCAGCACAAAGATCACACAATGGAGAGCTTTGGGCTTGTGCTGACGGCACACTTTCCTCCAGCTGCTGATTCATCACGAGATTCTGCTGGCTTCTGCAGATCTCTGACACGAGCTGATCCTTCCTTCCTTTCTGAGGATCTGAAGCAAGACACCAGGATTCGGGAGGAATCTGGACGCTCTCGGATCGAGGACAAACCAGCATCGCTCACATCTACATCAGATCTGAACTGATGAAACACCGGCACACAGATTTAACTGATGTACTATACAGTTTCATTCATAGTTATTTTGTTTTCTGTTTGTGTTTTGAGTTAGTTTTAGTCGTTTTGTGAGTTTTGTCATTTTTATGTTTTATTTAAACACTTCTATGTATTTTGTTTTATCAGTAAAAACGTAATTAAATCAGGAAATCATCTGAATGTTTTTAGCTGAAAAAATAAAAAATAAATAATTATTTCCTGTAATGATTTTTTTTTTAAATTAACAATATTTAGAATTTTAGTTCTTCATATTTTCATTTGTATTTTAATAAATACATTAATAAATAATAAAAAAAATCAATAATTGTGTTTTTGTAATTTTTACTAGATTTTATTTTAACTGTCATTTTTAGGTTTTATTTTTTAAATATCTATATAGTTTTATTAATCTTATTAAAAAGCTAAAAACTATTTAAAAGTCATCTTTTTTTTTGGTTAATAATATTTTGAATTTTAATTTTTATATTTTTTCATTTGTATTTTAATAAATACATTAATAAATAATACAAATAAAAAAATTTTTTTTACACTTTTTCTTTTCATTTTAACGTTTTATTTTTAAAATTTCTATATAGTTTTTATTAATCTTATTAAAAAGCCATTTTATTAGTAGTTTTTAAGTTAATATTTAGAATTAGTTTTTTCTATTTTCTATTTGTATTTTAATAAATACATGAGTAAATAATAAAACAGGGGAAGTCATGGCCTAATGGTTAGAGAGTCGGACTCCCAATCGAAGGGTTGTGAGTTCGAGTCCCGGGCCGGCAGGAATTGTGGGTGGGGGGAGTGCATGTACAGTTCTCTCTCCACCTTCAATACCACGACTTAGGTGCCCTTGAGCAAGGCATCGAACCCCCAACTGCTCCCCGGGCGCCGCAGCATAAATGATGAACACTGCTCCGGGTGTGTGCTCACAGTGTGTGTGTTCACTGCTCTGTGTGTGTGCATTTCGGATGGGTTAAATGCAGAGCACAAATTCTGAGTATGGGTCACCATACTTGGCTGAATGTCACTTCACTCACTCACTCACTCAAACTATACCTGTTGTTATTGAAACCGACTTTATGGATTGTTTGTCGCTTAATTCACTAAAAAATAAATACATATTTTAAGCATCTTTTGACATACTGATTTTATCAAATTGATTTGTTTTATTTGATCAAACAGGATGAATGTTTTTAGAGCGACACAAACCATCAAACATCACAAATCATCCCAGAATTCATCAAGTCCACTGATCTCGGTGTGGTTTTCCCTCCAAAATGATGTCACTTCCTGCAGGGTGACGACATTCAGGAAGCGGCCTCTGCTAGTTCAAGGGATTTATAAAAGGATGGACTAAACAATACTCACCAGAAAACATGTTAAGAAAATGAATTTAATGTAATATAAATATATCTTTGATAGATATCTGACAGAAACCAACAAAATCGAGTCAAAAGGTTAAGCTTTTTAATTAAACTGAAACGGAGAATGAACTTTTTAAATAATAAATTACAAAACACATACATTTTATCACCTCCAATCACCTTTATTATTATTTTATCATTTTATGCTTTTTTGTCCATAACTTTAAATCATGTTAAAATCAAAACTGAATGTTTTTTTTTTGTTTTTATTAATATTTTTTATTAGCTTTTTTTCATTTGGATTTTCAAATGTATTATTATTTTTGTTGTTTTTGCCATTTTTATTAGTTTATTTTGTATTTTATTTTTATTTCAAATGTAGATATGGAAATCAACTTTAAATAAACTGAAATAAAATGATATTTTTCTTAATTTTAAGCAATGACTTTTTGTTTTAGTTAACATTTTTAATTTTAGTTTTTCTATCCGAATTTTCAATTTAAAAAATATTTCTTTATAGTTTAAACTATTTTTTATAGTTTCAGATATTTAAGGATATAAACTTTAAATGAAAATGAGAAATGTTGCACATTTTACCAAACCAAAATCTCATTATTTTAATTATACTTTATTTAAATTAAACACAAGAAATCTATATGATATTTCCAGGCATAAAAAAAAATTCTGTGTGTGTTAAAACATTAATATATAATAAAAATGACATTTTCTTATCAAGAACAGGTTTTTGTATAGACACACGTCTAGTGTTTATAATAAATCACAGCAAGCGACTCGAGAGATAGTGAAACAAAATGCTGCGTTTAATGATTACAATCAAAAAAAGTCCAACAACATTCACTTCTGAATGAATGCTGCCGGCTTTATTGGCCATAATTAAGTTTAAGAAACACGATTTATAAATATTCGGGGAACAGAGCGAAGGATGAGAGGTAGAGAAGAGCGAGACGCAAACGTAAGGCTGTGTGTTATTCAGGAATGCCACGGACAGACTCGGTCTCACAAAAGAATAAATTAAAGAAAAATACCACACATCTAAAAAACGTAAAGTCAGGTGAAGTATAAAACCAGTTTAAAAGAAAAAGCGGACATGTCTATGCAGGAAACAGGCAGTTAGCCACTTCAAGTAGAGGGATGTGTTTCCCAGTGTCCAGTGCTGCAGGAGGAGCTGGAAACACACTTTTCTAGAAACATCTCAAGATCAACGTCTCGAACCCTGTTCATATCTGGGAACCCTAGAACTGGAGCAGAAACACAAGCCAAGCCCAAACGCCAGCCTCAAACACACAAACATGCTTGCTAGGAAAGTTTGTGCTGGTTCTCCGGTGGGCGGGGCAGACTGTGGGAGAGGGGCGGGGCCAGGGGCGGGGTCATGACAGGGAAGGGCGGGGTTATCTACATCATGGAGCAGGATGTCCGGCCCTGAGGAGCGTCACCGTCGATCTTCTCCGCCTCCAGGATTATCCTCTTAAACACCTCCACAGCCGTCTGCCAACACACACACACACACTAAAATCACTTTAAAATCATCATCGTGATTCATTCATCACTCAACTGGCAGCTGAAACGACTTTCACTTCAGCTACATTACATTTAATTTTCATTTATGCATTTAGCAGATGCTTTTATCCAAAGTGACTTACAGTGCATTCAGGTTAACATTTTACCTAACATGTGTTCCTTGGGAATCGAACCCACAACCTTGTGCTGCTAACGCAATTCTCTACCACTTGAGCCACAGGCACTAAAAACTATATATTTTTTAATTACATGGAATAAACTTCAACTGGAATAATAATAATAATAATAAAAAAAGTAAATTTTTACTTTCACTTAATGTACTATAATAACTCAAAATAAAATAAGTAAAAACTACAGACATAGAAACAAAAACAAAAAACATGAATAAAATATAAAAATAAAATCTAATATATATATAAATATATATATAAACTTTATTTCTGCTAGTTGCTAACAAAATAATTATCATTTTTATTTAGTTTCGCTGAATGTCCTAAAATAACTAGAACTGAAGTAAAATAAATAAAAACTATATTAAACATAAAAAATAAATAAAAATGACTAAAACTTGAATTAAAATAAAAAAGTTAAACTATAAAAGTAAAAACTAATTTGAAATAAACAAAAACTATAATAGTATCTCAGTGATACAAAAATAACAGTTTCTACTCAATTTATTTTTTATTTAAATTACAATTGTAATGTAAACACAGGCGTCTGCATCATCAACATACCAAAGATTAAAGTTTAGGTATTGTGTGGTATCGAAACAACCCTAATAATAATAATAATAATAATAATAATAAATGCAGTGACTGTAAATCACACAGTGGGCTTCAGCAGAGAATGAAGCTCTCGAGTCTCAATAATTCAAGGATGTCAGCTGATTCAAAGAATCATCAGATCATCAATCAGTGTCTGCTGAGAGTCAGAACACACTACAGGAAGAGGAAGAGGGGAGACAGGAAGCGCATCATCACCTGATTCTCTTTGGCCGAGGACTCCATGAACGCTGCGTTCCAGGATTCTGCCAAAGCTTTGCCCTCTTCACAGCTGATCACACTGAGAGAAACACAACCAGTCAACTTCAGAAATAACACACACACAACATACCTACAGTTAAAAAACATCCGTTTAATCAGAGCACTGCTGCTTTTATGTTGTGTCTTCAATTTAATGTTAACTGTAGTTTTTTTCATTTCTGTTACATGCATTAGTCATTTTTTTATATTACTATTTTTATTGTCATTTTATTCATTTCCGAACCAAACCTAAACTTTTTCATTTAGTTTCCAAGGCAACTCAAACGTTCTCATTTTCTAACTTGACTCGTCTGTGTGTGGTGGCTCTTGATGCCTTGACCCCATCCTCAGTCATTTCCTTGTGAAGTTCACTCAGATTCTTGAATAGATTTTGCTTGACAATCCTCATAAGGCTGCGGTTCTCTCTGTTGGTTGTGCATCTTTTTCCTTCCAGTCAACTTTCTGTTAACATGCTTGGATACAGCACTCTGTGAACAGCCAGCTTATTTGGCAATGAATGTTTGTGGTTTACTCTCCTTGTGAAGGGTGTCAATGATTGTCTTCTGGACAACTGTCAAATCAGCAGTCTTCCCCATGATTGTGTAGCCTAGTGAACCAAACTGAGAGACCATTCTGAAGGCTCAGGAAATCTTTGCAGGTGTTTTGAGTTGGTTAGCTGATTGGCATGTCACCATATCCTAATTTGTTGTGAATTGATGGGTTTTTGTTAAATGTGAGCCAAAATCATCACAATTAAAAGAACCAAAGACATAATCTACTTGATTCTGTGTGCATTGAATTTATTTAATACACGAGTTTCACAATTTGAGTTGAACTTTTTCACAACATTGTAATTTATTGAGAAGCACCTGTATACAAATAGACTGTGTATGATGTATTATTATAGGTGATTTTACTCTTGCCAAGCTCTGATTTCATGGAGAGGCAACAGCAATGCAGTGTTTGATTTGCGCTCTTTTCATTCATAAAGTTTACATTCATTCACTTCACACTCGTGACTTTAGAGGTCTGTGTATAATATTGCGCTGATCCCCTGGCTCAACTGTTATCTAGCCAACACCAGACTGTGTCAGCTTCAGCCGAATATTCAGGCAGAATTATTCCCTGTCCATTATTTGTTTTTGAATCTGTGCCATTCCGAATAAGGTATTCTGTTTCGGGCACACCCCTAATTAGTACATTACATATTTAAATTTTACATGCAACATAGATAAGGTCTCTGACTTAAAAAAAAAAAAAAAAAAAACTAAACAAAAAAAAACAGTGAAATCAAGAAAAAGTTGACCTATGATTGATGTGCGCTGAGGATCTGCACTTGTGCACTCAAATCTTAAACATTTTTTTTTTTAACTGTACTTGCAGATTAGATAATATCAATAAAATAAAACTAGAGAAACCCTTTCATGATTGTTTCTAACTTTAAAAAGCACACTCAGCAATAACGTTTACCTTTAAAGTACAATTTAAAATAAAAACTGAAAATAAAAAATAATATTCAATAGTATTTTATGTAATACATATTGAATATTTTAATATTAAAAAATATTTTTAAAATTCTAAGAGTATCAAAAGGTTACTAACATGCACAATTAAACATCTGCATGTGTGTAATGTGTTCCCAGCATGGACTTGATCCAGAGATCGACCCGTACATCAGAGCACACACACACACACACACACACACACACACACACACACACACGAACGTACCGTTCCATGTGAAGGTCTTTCTTATTGCCCACCAGCATTATGGGTACTCTAGGAAAAATACATTTATAACACAAAGACATTAACTGAGCCCCTTCATATCCTCAATACATTCAAGATCAAGCATGTCTTCTTATTAAACATCACATCTTCCTCAGAAATCATTACATTGTGTACATTTGTTTAATTTGGACAAAACCTGAATTTTGCAAATGCTGCTAAAAAAACACACACACACACACACACACGTTAAAAACCAATTCAATTTAATATTTGTGTTAGGGGGGAAATAAACCTGGCCAGTGCTAATAAAATAAATAAATTAATTAATTGGGGGGGAACCTGAACTTTGCAAATATAATTAATATAATTTAACATTTATATGCATTTTTCTTTGAAAACTACTGAACTTTAGAAATGCTAAGTAAAAACAAATATTATATATATATATATATATATATATATATTATTATTATTTATTTTTTTTATAAAATGTACTTACTGTACTTTTCCCACCATATCCAGCAACTTTTCATGGATAACTTGTACTACTTCAAAACTGCAAGGAAGAGGAGAGACAGATCAGAAATGATCAGAAAACGACAATAAAAATATATAAAATAAACAAAACAAAAATGGCAATTACAATCAAAGTAAAAAATATTACCATTGCAATATTAACTGAAAAAAAAAAGTTTAAGCAAAAACAAATAATATTCTACACCTGTAAAATGTCCATTGTCATGGTTCAAAACAACAGCAAACGTATTTCTTTATATTAAACGCTTCCCTTTTCTTTTGTTGTAAATTAATAATCACATAGAGCCAGTTTAGTTAGATTTTTTGTGCATCTCTGCTTGAGATCTTACAACTGGTTAAAGGATGAAACAGAAAGCAGAGCATGACAACCTCATCATTTCATTAACATCAAACATCCGGAGACGAAGAAGATGACGAAGAGTGAACACAGACCCACAGGTCTGAGATCAGCGCTTACCATCCATCAAATATGATCTCATTTAATAACTCTGTGAGGGAGCGGAGATCTTCTAGAAGAGAGACGTCATCTCCCAGATGCTTTGTTTTATTCATAACCCATATTCTGACAGTCTTCAGGAGCAGTGATCTGTGATCTCTTACCTTTTATTTGACGTGACTGAATACACCAGAATGTAGCCGTTGATATCTATAGAGTACGTCTGCGGGAAAATAGAGTATTCGTCCTGAAACAGAGCAATTCAAAACAGACATGATGCTTTTAGAAGAACGTACTGATCATTTTCATTTTGTTATTTGCTTTTGTCAATTTAAGCTTTAATTGATCTGTTTTTCAGTTTTAGTAATTTATTCATTTAATTTTTTTTTAATCACAGGGTTCCCACTCTTTCATGAACACCAGATTAAAGGACTTTCAAGGACTTTTTAAAGCACTATTTTAATAAATCAAGCACCTTTGAAATTCACACCCCCAGCACATAACATCATGAAAGTCCTTACTGTACTTACCATTTCACTTACACTTAATATTTATATAAAGAAATGTCAGAGTAAATATGATGTTTTGAATGTGTAGGTTTTATAAAATTAAACCGTTTTTAAAATTCAATACTGGTAATATATATTCACATGCAGTTTCTGAAATATTGATAAAAAATGCATTACACTGGTTTTTAAAGAGTTTTTAAATTAAGAATGAATTTGTCTCAGCTTTTCTTTTTTAATAAAAAGCTGTTAAATGTGAAATTATGGAGACGTGTCAAAATTATTTTGTAAATCTCTTTTTATTGTAAATCCCATTGAATTTGCCCTTTCCCATTATTAATAGCGTTTTTAAATATAATGGTTTCATTCTAAACATGATTATCTCCAAGGACTTAATATGGTATTTAGCATCTGAATCTAACCATATCATGTCAACAAATGGAAAAGTCAGCAGTGTATTTATTATCATGTTAATCATGGCGCCTTTAGTCGCTACAGCGGGGGTGCTTTTTACCCCAAACATTTACATATTCTTTCGTAATTTAAAAACCGTTGCTTTAATAATCATAAACAAAACTGAAAGACCTTTGTGTCAAAATTCATGCATAGATTTTTTAGCTATTCTCATTTGCTACTTAAATCTACAACATAAAAAAAATAATAATAATAATAATTTGATCAAGCAAGCACAGAATCAACTTCGATCGCGTCAGAGATCAAACAGATAACCCCCCGTGTTTTGTTGTTTTTGACAGAAGCACATATTGGACAATTTTAAAAATAGCAGCATAAACAAAACTGATTTCAAATTTAATTCAAGCACTTTCAAGGACCTATGTTAGTTTTCAAGTACTTTCCAGGCCTTGAATCCATAGGTCTGAAATTCAAGTACTTTCAAGAAGGGTGGGAACCCTGTAATCAAGATTTAAAGGTGAACTCGTTGACCGAACACAGTTTCTCACCTGTCCTGCTGTGTCCACCAGCTGCAGGTGATACTCCTGACCGTTCACCGTGATCATTTTCGTAAATGCTGGAAAAATAAATAAAAGACGCCAGATCAAAAACTAGAATTTTTTTTAAATATTATTAAAATCTAAAACATCTGTTTTCTGTGTGAATCTGTGTTAAAGTGTAATGTATTTCTGTGATGCTCCGCTGTATTTTCAGCATCATTCCTCCAGTCTTCAGTGTCACATGATCTTCAGAAATCATGAAAATGTGATGATTTGGGATCGAGTTCAAGAGCTACCGGCCGATGCAAACAGTGAAATGATGTCTCAAATTATGAAAACGTCTCACTAAACATCCAACGAAAAAACATTTCATTTACAGTTGTCAAACAAACACTGAAATTTTATTTTCTAGTTATTACAAACACTTTTTTTAAGGCCTTCATAAACTCAAGCACAGAACGGTGGAGGTGGAGTCATCGCAGTGGAGGCCACGCCCACTCAAGTAGACTCCACCCACTCGGCCCATTCCACTGACTGATAGCTGAGTTATGACACACCCCTTTAAGACTTTCCCATCATAAGAGTCACATCAGAACCAGGCACACGGCAGGACAATACATTCAGATTATTAACACACACACTCACACACACACACACACAAGCCATTAAAGATCAATTAGTCTGTCCATATCACAAACACTCATTTTTCATCTAATTTTGTGATTAATTCTATTAAAGTGCCCAACTTTTCCATATTTTATATATATTTTAATGTAACATAATATATAAAATGTCCCTAATAATGAAAGCTAATTGAATAAGATCAAAGGAGTTACGTAAAAAAGTGTGAATGATTCAGTTCAGTGAGTCAGATGTTGAGTAACCGAACGATTCGGTGAGTCACAATCACAGAACTGATTCATAAGAGTCATTTGCATACAAATTGGAGTATTCACAAGCACGGTAGAAATGCACATCATCCATGGTCATATTATCACTTCACAGAGCAAATTTTAATTCTAAACCCTAAATTATCATGATTCTGATTAATTTTACAGTAGGATGTGAACTGATTGACTTACTGTTTTCAATCGTGGGGTCATAGGAGTCGACAAACTGGCCTTCCACAAACTGTATTGTCAAGGAGGATTTCCCTGAAACACACAAACGTCACACAGTCAGAGAGAACGACCATCTTAACCTTCAGATCATGAGAACAAACCAGACATCAATGGAGAGATGATTTATTCAGCTTTCAGATGATGCATACATCTCAATATCGAAAAACTGACTCTTATGACTGGTTTTATGGTCCAAGGTCACAAATCATAACCCCAAATGAAGCAAGTCAAACAATTGTCTGAACTTCTAAAGATACTGCCATGAAGCCAAAAATAAGCTCCATTTTTTAATGCAAAATATGATTTCTCTGATTTGGATCTCAGCGTGTGATGAAACACGTCTCCATTCAGAAGAGCGTCTGTGATGAAGCTGCCAACAGTGGTAGTAACCCAGGACACACACACACACACACACACACACGAGTGTGTGGGCAGATTCACCCTGCAGCCTGTTGCTATAACAACGGTCAGTTCCTCTCCTCTCCGCATCCAGCGTTTGTAAATGCGAGCTCTCATTGATAAGGAAAAGTCCACAGGAACATCGGGAGGCTTCGGAACGGAAGACCGGCTCTTTGAAGGATCATTTAAACCAATCAGCATTTCATAGCTTCAATTAATGTTATAATGTTATATAAATGTTATAACACATTCTGTATAGGCCTAAATACAAACAGGATGGCTTTTAAAGATGCTAAACTTTAGGAGGGCTCAGATATTTGGCCTCTAGAGGTCGGTCTTGTAAATTATCGGTATGGATTATACCGATAATGCTCTATTCCAGTAATCAGATATCGGTACCGATAAATCGGCTAAAACGATCAGTCGGTTGACCTCTAATATTAAAAATTGGATTGTCTATTGTAACATCTCTGGAAGATGGAGAGAAGAGGAAGAAAGGTTGATAAAGTAATCAATTAATGGCGTCAACTAACAGAAAACCATTTAAGAAATGAAGCAAGCTGAAGAAAACAACAAAAATTAACATTTGTTTCCATTAGAAGATATGAATCCTTCACGATTAGATCAGGAATATTAATTTAAGATTCTATAAAGGCTTTGCAACTCAAAGTCAGCTTTGAGTTGTTCGTTACAAGCGTTTCTCGATAGTAAAGCCATCAGAGAGCAGCAGCTGCCCTGCCTTCCCTCCGTTTTAATGGAAACACATCGATTTCAAGCAGAGTTCCTCATCAGCTTCTATAAATAGAGCGTGAAACAGGAGCAAACGGATCAGGAACATATAGTTCCCATCGGCTGTGTGTGACCCCCTGCAAACACAGCCCAGATGTGGGCACGCAGAATACTGTACTCAATAGCATCAGGCGGGTTTAATGACTTTATACTGCACTGCTTTTGGAATCAGAGTCCAGCATCAGCATCAGAAACTCAAAGGCCTTCATTAGTGAGACTAGTGAAGATAACGGCATTGAGATATATTGAGCAGAGAGCCAGAAATGTCACGAGCGCAGAACTGAGACGGCTTAAACGTACATCATGTTATCTGAGGTTAAAGTTCACGTGCATCTGCCATATTGAAGCCTGAAATTACTTTATAAGAGCTGACAGCTTCATTAAATTAAACCTAAAGCAAACGTGGATTTTTCTGCACGCTTTCAAAAATATGTTTTGGCAAATCACTCAAAAACAGAATCATTGTTTGTAGTATGAACATGTAAAATAATATATCATAATAATGATTTGTATTAAAAAAAAATATTAATATTTTGAATTGTTTTTTTATTTTCTGTTCTGTATTTTTTATTACCATTTTGTTTTTATTTTCTGTTCTGTATTTTTTATTACCATTTTGTTTTTATTTTCTGCTTTTGTATTTTTTATTAATATTTTTTTTTCTGTTTTTGTATTTAAATTTTAGTTAAAGTTTTAGTAATTGTATTTTTTTTAATGTGTCTATATAGCTTTTATTTCCGTTTTAGTTATTTTAGTACATAAAGTAAAAAATAAATAAATAAATAAAAATTCCCCCTTAAAATTCAAGTAGTTTTTTATGGTTTTAATTTTAATTTCAGTTCACTTTAATAACCTGGATGCACTGAAATGTTGGCGACTGAATATATTGAAATCAAAACAGCATAAAAAAAACAAGATATAAATATATATGATTTCTCTGCTTTCAACTACATAAAACATTCTTTTTTAAATTTTTTTATATAAAATATAATTTTGGTGCATTTATTTATTTATATACATACACCACACTAAGCAAACCTCTTTGACTTCTCTGTGACTTGATTAAATGCTGGAGGTTTGGTGGTGATTGTGTGAGCAGAACTTCTCACAAAGGCTGAAATGCACTCGTGTGTGTTCTGATGTGATGTTGGTATGTTCTCTCAAGCGTCACACACATCAGCACATGCATGTTCTGTGTAAACGCTGAACTGCAGAGAGAAGAAATCTGCTCTAAATGACACAATACCATTCAGCAGATCAGTATCTGACTCCAGTGGGCTGATGGGAAAGATCAGAGTCTGATCTTCTGAGTCACTCGTTGTGAAGAGAAACACATTAAAACTGAATATAGAACTAATTCTACACAAAATGTGTGTTTGAGATCAGAATCTTGTGATATGAGCTTGTTTTCAATTAAATAGTTTTATTAGAGGCTGATACAGTAACTAGGTATAGATTGCTGGTATAATGCTGGTATATACAGTATATATGTTATGTATGTATATGTTCAGATGTAGACACACAAACTGATTTTTTAAAACATTTGTACACATTTCCCTAAAAAAATATATTTTTAAAAGCATTATTTATTACCGTTGACTGTTAATTGTAACTGATATAAAGTAGCAGCTACTGGCTGATGCCGATAATCTCAAAATATCGGCCGATATATCGGTTAATAAACTGATATGGGTTACAATTAAGACTTGGATCTGGGCTCTGATTGGATAATCTTGCAACGTCTAAACTCATTTCACAACACCACACTGTAATTGATTCAGAAATAATGCATTAATATATTAATATACTTAATAATTATATTAAAATAATTCAATTATAAAACTATTATTACAAATGTAAAATAAAAACAGATCTAAATAAAAGCAACATATACAATTAGACATTATAAATAAATAATTAAAATAAGTAATTAGAAAGCTCTTTATTGTCAAGTATGTTTGCACGTACAAGGTTAATAGATTAATATTATATTAATTCCTATAATACATAATTATATTAAAATAAATAATTCAATAATAAAAATTATTACATTTTAAAATAAAAAGGATATAAGCATAGTATAATTAAATATATAAATCTATCCATATATTCAACATTATTTCGTTCTATCTATCCATCTATCAGTGCAGAACTACAGTGAGTAGAATAAAATAAATCAAAAACTAAATATTTTCCAAATATAATATCATACTCAAGTATATATCAAGTATAATAATCAGAATCAAGTCTTTATACATGAAAATATTTAGCTGTCTTATGTTAGGATGCTCATATTTGTGTCTCATGATTGAAACCCTTTTATATAAATATCATGAAGCTCCTGTAAATGAATACAGGCCTCTTGTGAGATGCTGACATGTGTACAGAAGATACGAACAGACACAATGAAAATGCATGAAATAATAAGCACTCTGAGACTAGACTGAGGCCTGCATGCATCTGCAGAACCGCATTCGCGTCCTAAAGACAGGTTAGGGTTAAATGCATGAGGATGCACGGTGCGTTTCAGGATCTGATGTGTCACAGAGCGTGCACACTTCAGCCTGTGATCAAATGCATGCGTGAACGACGGGTGACATTCACACGAATCTCATGCATTGGCATCCGATGCAAACGATGCGTCGCAACGCCACTTACCGACGGATCTGTAGCCCAGGACGGCGATCTTTCGCGATTTCGGCTGCGGCATCTTTATCTGTTCTCTACCGCATCAATATCCACATGAAAGAGGAGGGTGCGTCTGGTCTGAACAAACGAAATCACATGGGTTTGACCCGGTTTTGACTTCCAGCGTCGTGAAGATTGAAAGGGAAATACTATGAATCCGTTCCGCCGAGCGAAGCGAGTATTTTCGATGAATTGCGAGGAAAGTCTGAGACCCTGCGTCACTGCCCACCGCGAGCCTGCGTTAATTATGCAAGAATGAGCGCGCTGGATTGGCTGAACTCGCTCTGACAGGCTGGGCGCGTCGCTGTTAGTCGCACAACCATTGGCTGAGCGGAACTCAACGCTTCTAGAAGTGCGGATGTGATTGGATGACTGCAGCTGTCAATCATAAAACGCCGGATAAAGCACATTCACACATATGCGACTTGATTTGATTTAAGTTCAAAACTGCAGTTCATTACGTACCCCTGATCATTAGTACTATTCAATACATCCAATATATAACTAACACTATCCAACATATTCAGATATATATATATATATATATATATACATATATATATACATATATATATATATATATATATATATATATATATATATATATATATATATATATATATATATATATATATATATATATATATATATATATATATATATATATATATATATATATATAATGATAATAGGCTATATATCTGAATATTTACATTTCAACATTTAGCAGACGCTTTTATCCAAAGAATATTCTGGGAAAAATGTTTTAAACTCAAATTTTAAGGATTAAAAAAAAAATTCTAAGGAATAAAAGTAAAAAAAAAAACTTGACAAACATTTGTGTAATGACGTCATCCTTCAGAAGGTGCACAATATCATAATGGATGAACGGAGTTTAGTGACATTAGTTTGGTTCTTGAAAGCTTCACTAAAAGTCCTTCAACGAGACTCTTTGAATAACTTCAGCTCTTTATGAACTTACCATTCTTTTTTTCAATAATCTGTGAAGTTATAATTATTGAACTCTTCAGATTACAACACAAACCTTTTCAGTGTTCAAAAGTATATTTTTGGAGTCTCTATTTTGCTTTTGTTTTTCTTCTTAATTTGCCTGAAGTTAAGAGTCGGTCTCTGCTGGCCTCTTCTGGACAGACACGTGAACTCAAACTCACAACAAGCAGTATGGGGTTTTTAACTGAAACTCACAATAAATGCTGATTGTGTGATATTATTAATAAGCCTAGACAACAAGATCCTACAATATATAGGCCTACAAATAAAATACAAAGCCGTTTTAACCAGATACAGTTGTGATAGATTGCTTTTCGATTTCAGAAAATATCAATTTTGTCTGATACCCAAAACTGCATTTCTATCTGTCTGAGAGACAGAGAATAACAGAGAGGTGATTTTAAAACAAGAGAGCTGATGTGAGGCTTGTTAGGAAAGAACAATATTTGTCTGAGATACAACTATTTGAAAATCTGGAATCTGAGGGAGCAAAAAAAAAAAAAAACTAAATATTGAGAAAATCACCTTTAAACGAAGTTCTTAGCAATACATTTTACTAATCAAAAATTTAGTTTTTATATATTTATGGTAGGAAATTTACTACATATCTTCGATCCGTGTAGGTCCGTGTACTTTTTCGTTCGTTCATTATTCTATTTTGGAATGAAAAGGGTGCAGCTAATACAATAACAAGAAATGCAAAAAATGGCTCGTTTATTTGTTTTTCTGTTTAGTTTAACAAACGGAAAATGAAATTTTGGCTCGATTTCTCATTTTTTCGTTTGAGGTTTACAAATTGGTTTGGCTTCAATATTTGATTCGCACTTGTGGGCGGCGCTAAAACACTCCTCTCATCTGATTGGTCGAATCGCTCCGCCTTCAGTGTGGTCTGTTCATTCTTTCAGACAGAATAAGAGTCTTTTATAAGAGTAATGCCTGAAACCACCACTCACTGTTAATCAGCATAATATTTGAATCAGATGTTGCTGGGCACATAATTCGTGCTGCTGAGACCTGAAAGTGACCCCTTTAAATCATTTCTAGGTTATAGTATTGTGTGAATATTGTCCCACAGATAAATACAGTGCAAATAGTTCTGTCTCCTTGGATAAAAGTGAAGTGGAGATAAAAATCAATAATAGACTGAACAGTTCCATGATAATATGTCTGTAACATTTACCACTCTCGTCTTTTAATATATATTTTTTGTTTTATATATATATATATATATATATATATATATATATATATATATATAAACAATATCTACTAAAAAGGGCAAACAACAAAATTAATTTTTTTTAACCTAAAATGAAAATTTGTAAACAAGCAAAAAAAAAAAAAAAGAATATTCATGAAAACAATAATACTATTAAAATAACACTGTTGCATTGTGGGATACGGTATCTAACAGATGTAACCGGTCAATGCATATTAAAATTCACTGTGTTCCCTGTGCATAATAAAGAATATACTACTGAAACACATCTGAAGCTATCTGGCTTCCCTTTGCAGAAAAAACACACGCACGACAGATTTGGCAGATATAGATATGTATTTATAGGTTTTATTTTTTTTATGTTGTTTTATTTTTTCATACCAGATAAATAAAAAGTTAACAATACAATCTGGTCACTATTATATGCGTATGCTAATAATGACCAAATTAAAACATGATTGTCACTCGGTGTGCTTCACAAAAATCGGTCAATGAATAAATTATCTGGTGAACTTCATCTATTTACAGTATAAACAAAAACAAAACAAGAAAGATCACGGACACAAGCTTTGGATCTTGGGACGGGTCGTTTCAGCAGTTTTTCCATCGTTCCACACAAACACAACCACAGAGAGAGCAGAGCAGTCGCCGCACATGACCAGACTGTACAGAGACTTCATAAAAACAATGATCAAATCAACATCCATGTGACGCCGCATTCCACACACACACATGACGACAGGCGTCCAGTGAGACCAAGGCAAGAGAAGAGTGTTGGAGGAACAGAAGAACAGACGCGAACGCTGGCTGGAAACATGGCTTCTGCTCCAGTTTCCTGTCGTGTGTCTCAGTGTCCGGATGATGAGGATGAAGAAGACCAGCGTCCGCTCAGATTACCCAGAGTTCAAGTATTCCAGTGCCACTTCATAGCAGAACTTATACTGATCCTGCAGGAGACACACACACACACACACACACACACACACACACACACACACCAGCAGGGGTCAGTGTAACACAGTCTGTGAACACAATGTTTAACTATTATAAGGCATTCAAATCTCTACTGTTTTCACATTTTAGACCAGAATAATTGTTAATTTATAAAATAGTCATAACTTAATATTTTTCAACTAAAACCATATCTGATCAGAAACCTCTCATTAATAAGTGAATGTGAAAAAAAAATCTACATTTTGAATATCACCAGGTTATTACTGCATTTAGTAACCCTTTTTAATTAAAAAAAATTTGAAACTCTCTGAAATTTTAAGTTACACATGAACCTATCAAACAAAACTGTTGAAAAAAAAATTATATATATAGTTTTAATGTATTATTTTATATTTTAAAATATATATTTATAAATATATATATAT
>NC_081796.1:26957493-26977493 GCF_963082965.1 Carassius carassius
GTTCTCCTTACTTTGTCATATAGTGCCTCTTTCAGTGAATGGGACTCAGATTTTACTGATACTAGTAAAATATATATATTGAATAATATATGTAAAATACTGTTCTTAGTCTTTTCTTCCTGTGGAGAAGCGTCCCACCCAGAAACTACAATAGTTTACTATGAATCAAATGGAAATTAAATTAAATACAATTAATTGTATAACCAAAATGCCAATAATTCTCCAACAACAACTTACCTTTCACTTTTAAATCATAAACAAGCCCGAAATTCCCCAGGACTCTTATTTTGAAATGTATATACTAATGCGGACTGATCCTTCAGATGTCAGACAAAATATGCATTCTTGCAACTGACTAAAACATATTATATAAAGGTCATAAAGTAGACATTGTCATAATTCATCAACTCGGGTTCATAAGCAATCGTTTGGCATAGATGTGCACTATTAATTGATTGAGAATCACTTTGACGCAGTCTGAAGCACATTAAATCATTAATTAAATCATTCTGACGTTAAATAATCTATAGGCTGTATCACGATTTATGTTTTTCCATCCCCAAAATATAAGACGACTTAAAATTATCATTAAGACATAAAACCCATTTCATGTATTGAAGATTTTCATGACAGTACATTTAAGAAAACTCACCCGGGGGGATTTTGCTTTATTCGCACACGTGCTCCGTAAATACATTTTACATTTCGTGCACATCTGTTTTAATTAGCGACTGAAGCGCGCGTGCGCTGTCTTTGTCTTTGTAATATCCGCGCGTGCGTGCAGCGGGAGAAACCGTTCTCGCGCACACAGAACGAGGGGAGATATAACACTAGTTAATCGATCGCAGATGGTTTCATTATAAAAATACAATAATAAAATCAAAAATGTTTCTCCATATACTTGGGCGGCCGTTAATATACGAGGCGCCCACCCCAGTAAAGTCTATGTGTGGGAAGCATTGCTCACATTCTTCCCATTTTGTGAATGTAGTATATCAGGAATACCTAGAGGGAATTTTATTTAATTTAGACCAATGTCCAATTGGACTCAAGGATGAAAAGATTAGAATTTGTGGTCAAATGTCAAAGGTGACCTCACAGAATACTTTTTATTTGATAATTATGACTAAATTTTACAAAAATGTATTGTCTATGAAGTGACATTGCAATGTTCTGCAAAAACATATTAAGCATTTTCTTTGATTGCCCTTTAAAAATTATTACATATAAACCACATAAAAAACTATAAGAGTTAACCATGGATATTATTTATATAATATTAGAATCAGAAAGAGCTTTATTCCCAAGTATGCTTGCGCATACAATATACAATATTTCATGGTTACTACAACTAAAACCAAGTTATACTGGATACTACAGTAATGATGTAGTAAAACATTGGTTAATTGTAAAACATTGGTTTCTGCTTAATAGATAAATATGATTAGTATAGTTGTGTTTACTATAGTCATGGTTACTACTTATTACAATATTACTACAGTAAATGCATAGTAAATTTTCAAAAAGGTATAATTTATTAACAAGGATTGACATTATCAATGTCTTAACAACTCTGATTTTAAACAGACATCTAAACAGACTTCTAAATTAGAAGCCCACTTCATTAACTTCACTGTGAGTGTCTTTGTTCATGAACATGCCTCCTCAAGCCTGTGTGAGCACAGCGCAGCAACAGCTAGCTGATCAGCATTTAGACATGTCTCTGTTACCTGACTCACTCTTAAAGTCTGGGGAAAATCACGTTTTTAATCTTGTTTATATGTCTATGTGGTGTTTTAAACAAACCATGTGCAAATTCATAAGACAACACCATTGCTGAGTATTTTCTCCTTAATAAAACTGCAGTGATCTAAAGACAGTCTGAAATCACTGGTGTTTTCATATCATTAACTTAACTATGAGCGCTCTGAAGTGAGAGTCTCAGATAAGTGAGGTTATCCCAGGATATTGTTCTGTTGATATAAAACAGTTGTGTACTTTTAGCAATATAGCAGATGAATTATGTTATTGATGTATATTATGATGTTATGATGAACTATACACCTTTCTCCACTGACGTCTATGATGTTCAATGCGTTTCTGAGGAAGCTGATTTTTAGAAGGCAGACTGAAATTGTGAACACATTGGCTGTTTGATAACGTAGTCAAGTGAAAGGATAACCATATTAAAGATCAATTATCTTTATGTTGTGAAGAGCAATACTATTGTGCAGGGTTTACTAGAGTAATTTGAGTAAAGTTGTGCCAGTGGATCTGAGTTTGTGTGAGACAGTGGAGGTGAATCGCTCACATAGGCCTCTGTGCCTTACACTCACACACACTTTAATGAACCAAGTCAAATTAGGGTTTAGGGTTTAGTGTTAGGGTTAGTCCTTTTGTCCATTTGTAATTTATTATGTGCGGCCTAAATACATGGTACATGATGACATTTTTATTTTAAATACTGCTGTAATTGGATTAACTAAACCCCCTTTTCTGGCACGCTGAACATTTTTACCTGAAACTAATATATAGCAGTTTAAAGGGGAAGGGGAAGTCGTGGCCTAATGGTTAGAGATTCGGACTCGCAGTCCAAGGGTTGTGAGTTTGAGACTCGGTGCTGGCAGGGATACACAATAGTTGTAACGGCTAAGTGTACATCCATATTACTTTGTATTTCTGCTGGTTTTATATAAGCCTAAATACTAGTAACTCAGTGAGTGTATGTAATGAACCTTTCTATCCTCACCTTGGACACATGTTTTATTCATGGTAAGTGTACTACCATGGATACAAATATTTGGCCCTTTCATATGTGATATTTACATAATATATACATTAGTTGCAGAAAGTAATAGTATATCAATAAAGCATAATTCAAATGAGCTACACCTTTACAATCCACACTTGAAAAAGGATTTTCATTAATGCATCAAAAAATATAATTCCAACAATTTCCTTATTCTGAATTGTGCTATACTGAAGTACATACAATGAAATGTAGGTGCATTGTTATTGTACTTTTAAGATATGAATTGTAGTATGTTCATTCATTTACAGATAACTGCAGTAATAAATATCAATTTAATATTGTTCATATTTAATTAAATTAATTATTTAATTATTAATATTAAAAAATATATATTGGGGAATATCATGATACCCTTTGAGCTGCCTTATAAATCAATAAATAAAAAACGACAACAGCAACATCTCTGAGCAGCCCTCAGCGCTCAAAAGTATCGTTCTTAATTGATGGCCCCGCCCCCTGACCTCCAGCTGCACCCAGCGCGTGATTGTGTTCAAGATGAGTGAGCGGAGCAGTGTCCTGGAGCGCTTCAAGAGAAGACTGGAGCGACTGAGAGCTCATCATAATCGATGCGCAGCCTTTACAGTGCAGGTAACACTTTATCATCTTTAAGGTCTCTAGCATTTTTTTAATTTTCGGGGGGGACTTTTTATGATTGGGGTGAGGGTGGGGGTTGGTAGAGATCGATCTGGTGGGGAGCCGAATAGAGCATATATATATATATATATATATAATCACACACTTTTACCTCACAGGTATGATTTTATGATCCCTGGCATTGATTTTCTTCAGAACTTTGGTGAGTGGGTGGGGTGAGGGGTTTAGAGCACAGGTATGAGTTTGTGATCTCAGACCTCGTGAAGGTTAGTGATGGGGGAGGGTGTTAGAGATCGCGCTGGTGGGGGGAGGGGTGAGGGGTTTAGAGCACAGGTATGAGTTTATGATCTCAGGCCTCGTGAAGGTTAGTGATGGGGGAGGGGGGGTGTTAGAGATCGCGCTGGTGGGGGGAGGGGTGAGGGGTTTAGAGCACAGGTATGAGTTTATGATCTCAGGCCTCGTGAAGGTTAGTGATGGGGGAGGGGGGGTGTTAGAGATCGCGTTGGTGGGGGGAGGGGGGAGGGGTTTAGAGCACAGGTATGAGTTTATGATCTCAGGCCTCGTGAAGGTTAGTGATGGGGGAGGGGGGGTGTTAGAGATCGCGCTGGTGGGGGGAGGGGTGAGGGGTTTAGAGCACAGGTATGAGTTTATGATCTCAGGCCTCGTGAAGGTTAGTGATGGGGGAGGGGGGGTGTTAGAGATCGCGTTGGTGGGGGGAGGGGTGAGGGGTTTAGAGCACAGGTATGAGTTTATGATCTCAGGCCTCGTGAAGGTTAGTGATGGGGGAGGGGGGGTGTTAGAGATCGCGTTGGTGGGGGGAGGGGTGAGGGGTTTAGAGCACAGGTATGAGTTTATGATCTCAGGCCTCGTGAAGGTTAGTGATGGGGGAGGGGGGGTGTTAGAGATCGCGCTGGTGGGGGGAGGGGTGAGGGGTTTAGAGCACAGGTATGAGTTTATGATCTCAGGCCTCGTGAAGGTTAGTGATGGGGGAGGGGGGGTGTTAGAGATCGCGTTGGTGGGGGGAGGGGTGAGGGGTTTAGAGCACAGGTATGAGTTTATGATCTCAGGCCTCGTGAAGGTTAGTGATGGGGGAGGGGGGGTGTTAGAGATCGCGTTGGTGGGGGGAGGGGTGAGGGGTTTAGAGCACAGGTATGAGTTTATGATCTCAGGCCTCGTGAAGGTTAGTGATGGGGGAGGGGGGGTGTTAGAGATCGCGCTGGTGGGGGGAGGGGTGAGGGGTTTAGAGCACAGGTATGAGTTTATGATCTCAGGCCTCGTGAAGGTTAGTGATGGGGAGGGGGGGTGTTAGAGATCGCGCTGGTGGGGGGAGGGGTGAGGGGTTTAGAGCACAGGTATGAGTTTATGATCTCAGGCCTCGTGAAGGTTAGTGATGGGGGAGGGGGGGTGTTAGAGATCGCGCTGGTGGGGGGAGGGGTGAGGGGTTTAGAGCACAGGTATGAGTTTATGATCTCAGGCCTCGTGAAGGTTAGTGATGGGGGAGGGGGGGTGTTAGAGATCGCGCTGGTGAGTGGGTGGGGTGAGGGGTTTAGAGCACAGGTATGAGTTTATGATCTCAGGCCTCGTGAAGGTTAGTGATGGGGGAGGGGGGGTGTTAGAGATCGCGCTGGTGGGGGGAGGGGTGAGGGGTTTAGAGCACAGGTATGAGTTTATGATCTCAGGCCTCGTGAAGGTTAGTGATGGGGGAGGGGGGGTGTTAGAGAGATCGCGCTGCTTGTACATATTATTTGCCAGCAAAGAAATAGCTAGAACTACAGTAAGTTTTAAGAACAAATTAAAATCGAGTAGAAAAGTAATGAATTGCATAATTACTAAGGATGAGTGAACTTGAACTGCAGTAATAACTGACAAGTCACTGAAGGGCCTTTGTATCTTTGTATCAGCTTCTCTGTGACCAAATGATACATTGTCAGTTGTACAGAACAGGCTAAGCATGGATGTGATTTTTAATGTAGTATATTACTATACTTAAGGTCTTTGATATAAATAACTGAATGCTAACTGTCTGCTAGTGCTGTATAACTTACTAATTAAAATGTATGTAGCCTTTGATTGGAATTATTTCATTTAAACTAAAATATGTATTTTTTTTCATCTTTTCTTTGGTGTCCAGGAAGCGATGGGTGGAGGGACAAAACAGGTATGTGCATTTACACAAACTTTTTGAGTAGTTGTTAATAACAAATTTGTGGTGAGTTTTAATGTAAGATGTTTGTGAACTTAATATAGAAACCTAGAAGTCACATGACTCCATCCTGTCACATAAACTGCCGTTTGCAGGCCCAAGGAAAGATTCAGGAGCAGTTATCTTTGTTTATATGATCTGGATGTTCAGTATTGTTAGGGCAGTTTTTTTTGTTTTACATGTTTTACAGTTTATTGTACATGTAAGTTAATCACTGTTATTATGCACAGACATACAGCCAGCACACAAGCCCTGAAGCCAGATCACTTTGGCTTGTGTCCCGTTTACAATGTAAAACACCTCACTTCAATGCTCGTGAGCTGTTTTCTGTTACAGAGAGTTGAGCCACATCATGTCTCTGACCGTGTGCGAGCCCTGAAACTAGATCACTTTTGCTTGCGTCTTCACTAAACTTTCTCAATATTATGTGCAGTTTTAGACCGAGGCATCACGTGAAGATCGCGTGCACAGAGAAACATTCAGGAGCGCAGAAACTCATTGTCAGTGCTGTCCTGTGATTTATCACTAAAGTAGCTTGAAGTAACAACAACCCACAGCTTCGCAATTAATAGAGAGACAGTATGACTAATTCACACGCAATCGCTCTCTTATTAATACATTTAGATAAATGTAGGCTTACTGATACTGTGCTAATTTATCTGTATCTGATTTACAACAAGCAGAAATCTGTAAGAAATTGTACGACCCAAAGACCAAAAAGCTGCTGAAAGTGAGTGGGTTCCTTCAATTATTTTAAAATGACAAATGTAAGAAATGCACCCTTTCATTTGAAAAAAATATCCCACTTTTAAAAGTTGAGCATATTTACAGCACAAACCTTGTTAGTGATATGCGAGGAAAAAAAAAAAGTTAATTTAATGGTAATGAGGTAAAATGTTCAATTAATCGAGATTTTGATTTTAGGTTCTATCGTCCAGCCCTAAGATGAAGCAAGAGAGGAACTGACGCAGCAAATGAGTTTAACTCTAGTCACGTCATGTCACCTTTATTTATATAGTGCTTTTTACAATACAGATTGTGTCAAAGCAGCTTTACAGTGATAGAGGAAGAAAAGTGTCATTGTCCATCTTAAGTTCAGTATTGATTCATTCTGTTGTAAAAAATAATTGGTTATTATTTTAGGTCACTTCTCTATACAGTAGTTCTGAAGAAAACTGTGATGTCATCGTCCAGCTCAGTTCAGTTTGTATACAATGGTGTCAATGCAGGCAGATCAAAAACATTTTGAATGTTTAAGAGCATACAAGGCAGTAAATGAGATCGTTCAGCATGGTTGGGTATTTTAGAATTTTAGTGATTCCAAAAAAACATCTTGGATATCATTCTAATTTTTTATTTTATTTAAAGTCTTTTTGCAAAACAATTTGTTACAGCTCAAACAAAAATCAACTTACACAAAAAAACTTCTGCCTATGGTTTTAACAAAAATACCACAAAACAACAAGCCTAACTCAACCCTCTACATTGCGAGTAAATCACTCACATATGCGACTAAATCTTCATTCTGGTGACTAAATGATGTCTAATATTAGCCAATGGCTAATCAATTGTCAGATTTAACTCGCCAGTGTGAGTTGGAGGCTAAGTTTAGCACAGGTATATTTTCACTCGCAAACACTCTGACTGAGGGCTTCAGAGTTTCTCTCTCCTTCAAGTGATCTGTGATATTTCTCAGTTCACCTCAATGGATGTGCATCACACCTGTGTTTGTTGTACTGTAAACTCTGGTGTGAAGGTGCATAAATCGCTGTCGCTTTCTCTCACACACAGAAACTGAGAGAAAGAGAGAGAGTGAATGAATTAACTCGCTACATTTAAACAATATTATTTGTTGTATTTTCCTGTCAAAATAACGGCGTTCCTATGGAAGTCTTCAGCTTTTGAGAACAGCCGGGTTTTCCGGTAGTGGGTGGAGTTATTGCGCGAATGGCAATCCCATTGGCTGGCGCTCAGCTATTATCATCCCTGTTTTGATTTCAGCAAATCAGTTCAAGCGAACGAACAAAACCTGATTAATATTCATGAATCCAGCAGCTCATTAATCCTTAGTGTGTTTAATAGTTCTTCTTATTAGAATTCGCATCATTTTTATCCTATAAGGGTTTTTGTTAGTTTTTTCCCAATTTTTTTTTGTCAGAAACATTGAATGACAGAAAAAAACCACCTCTCAAGTTAAAATGTTCAGTTAAAATGACTAATATGCATTCAAACATGGTTATCAAATTTACTTCTAATTACTTAAGTTATATTAAATAATACTTGATTATTATAAAGCTTGACTGACTGATGTTAAATATATATATATATATATCTCAATCAGTCTGGCGAGTAAACTAAAATATTTACTAGCCAATGGCGATTCAATTTCCAAGGTGTCCGTAGAGGGTTGTAACTAATATAAATGTCAAGCAATGGTTTGGGGTTAGTATAGAGAACTCAGTTCAGTATTGCACAACATACAGTTTGAGAAGTGGCTTTGGATCTGTGCGCAGCACAGTCTTTTTGTACGAGAATGATTTAAATTCACATTAAAATGCAGACAAAGGAATCAATAAGAGGAATCAAAATTTGAAGTGTATAACAAGTATCCAATTCCTGACCTCAAGTATTTTATTTCACATTTCATTAAAACTATTCCTTTAGACTGCAGTTTCGTTTTACAGACTTTGCAATTTTGCAACTGAAATATTTTAGCAAAAGAAAGAAAAAGTCATATGCCTGCTAACCCTTTTGTCAATTTGGCAAAGTACTGTTATAATACACATTTACAGTTGACATCATTTAGTATCAGTAATTCATATAGTCCATCTTCAAAATTATTGTATATTAGTTATGGTAAACTGTCTCTATAAAGTTAAACTGTTTTTTACTTGCAGTCAAAAGATATGGAAGATGAGGAGCCACAGAGTGATTCCTTTGAATCTGAAGTATCCAGCTGTTCTGGATTAGATCCAGATTACAATCCAGATTCCAAGATTGCATCATCATGCAGTGAAGATTTGAGTCCAGTCAAAGATGCATCATATAAGAGTCTGTCCAGTGAAGAGGAACTTGAAGGACCAGACAGAAGTCTGAGTGATGAAGATCAGATAAGAGCTAAATGCACCATTAAAGAACAAAACAAACCCATAAATTATGTGAAAAGACACAAGAAACACCACAAGAAAACCAAAGCAAATAAAGACGAATCAGCTGTGACTCTAAAAACGTGTACTAAAAGGGAAGACCGTAAACGAGCATGGGACAAAAAACATTATTGCCTTTATTGTAGCCAGGCACACTCAAAGATTTCAAGGCATTTGGAGAGAAAGCATATAGAAGTCAAAGATGTGGCATATGCCTTCAGCTTTCCATTAAGATCGAAAGAAAGAAAGACACTTCTGGAACAGCTGCGCAATAAAGGAGACTTTAAACATAATGCAGAAGTTCTGGAGAAAGGCAGAGGACAAATAGTTACATGGAAGCAGCCCTCTGAAAAAGCTTCTGTAAAGGATTACTTGCCTTGCCCATATTGTTTCGGTATGTTCAGGAAAAAGGACCTGTGGAGACATCAGTCCTCATGCAAAACCAAGAAGTCATGCGTGAAAAGTGAGACAAAAAGTACACGAGGGAGAGTACAGAGTCGTGCTGCATGCCTGCTTCCAATATCAGCCTCCTCCGATGGATGTCAGTCGATCATCAACAACATGCGACAGGACGATGTGTCATTTCACATCAGAAGGGATTCTCTGATTTGCAAGTATGGTGAATCGTTATATGCAAAACATGGCCGCGTGAAGTCGAGGCACCAGTACATTGCTCAAAGAATGCGGGAGCTTGGCCGGTTCATGTTAGTTGCTAAAGATATGGACAAGACTGTCAACGCTCTAGAAGATTTGTGTGTACCATCCAGATTTCAGCTCGTTGTCAATATTGCCAAGCGTCTTACACAGTTCAGTCCAGGCAAAAATGAATATGGAAAGCCTTCAACAGCAGTCAAAATTGGATTCTGCCTTAAAGGGGCTGTGGAGGTCATGATTGGACAGGCTCTTATGAATGACGATGATCTGGCAGAGAAGAAAGCAAAAAAATTCTATGAACTCTTGGAAAAAAACTGGAGGAACAGTGTTTCTATCTCCGCTCACCAAACCATACAAGAAAACAAATGGAATAAAGAAGATGACATCCCCCTCACCAAAAATGTGATTGCTCTGAGAGACCATCTCAGGCTGGTGGAAGACAAAGCAAGAGAGGAACTGACTCCACAAATGAGTTTAAGAGCATACAAGGCATTAAACGAGACTGTTCTGGCACAGGTCATTATTTTCAACAAGCGGAGGGAAGGGGAAGCATCACGCTTGACTCTTGAGATCTACAAGAAAGCAAGCACAAGTGCCATTAATGAGGACATCTATGAAACCTTGTCACCACTAGAAAAGGAGCTGAGCAAGATATTAACCCGCATCGAAATCAGGGGGAAAAGAGGAAAGAAGGTTCCAGTTTTCTTGACGGAGAGAATGAAAGAGTCGATCGATTTGTTGGTCAAAAGGAGAGAAGAAGCTGGTGTACCTGCTGAAAATCCCTATCTCTTTGCAAGACCTGGTGTGATGACAAACATACGTGGATGTGACTGTCTGCGTAAATATGCAGAAGAAAGCAAAGCAGAAAACCCTGAACTCCTAAGGTCAACTAAATTAAGAAAACAGGTTGCCACACTCTGCCAACTCTTGGACCTTAGTGAACAAGAGCTGGAGCAAGTTGCACGGTTCATGGGTCATGACATCAGAGTACACCGGGACTTTTACAGACAGACTGACAAAACATTTCAAATTGCCAAGATAAGTAAGCTTCTGTTCGCAATGGAGCAAGGCACTGAGAGCTTTCGAGGAAAGAACCTTAACACGCTTCATCCATCAGTGTGCGGTATGTTATGTATGTTTTATCGCCAATGCAATTCTATTGTACATATTTTAAGTATTGGCTTTAGCTACTAGACTCATTTTTAAGAGAACACCATTGACTTTATTTTTGTCAGTACATTTATAGCTATTTTAATCAAAAGAATGTACTTATGACTTTAGGGCAATCAAGCAATAATATTTGATTTTATAGGTGAAAGTCCCACATCAGCTTCTGGTTTACAGAGACAAACAAAAAAAGGACGAGCGAAGAGAAGTAGAGAGGCCGATGAGGGTAAGATTTAAAGTTTAGATTTAAACTTTGTGTTGTTAAAACCACCTACCAGTAAAATGGAGTTCAAAACAAAAGCACCACAATGAACTATGTATTCATAAAATCTAGGGTAGCACAAATATGAACATTTTGGCTGATACTGATAACCGTTAATTCTTTACATTTGGAAGCCAATAACAGATAAATTGGCTTGATAAATCTAAATCCAAATTTTGATATACTTTGAGAGCCTGATTACAGAAACAAGTCTTACCATTTAAAGGGTTAGTTTACCCAAAAATGAAAATGAGCCCATAAATTACTCACCCTGAAGTCATCCTAGGTGTATATGACTTTCTTCTTTCAGACGAATCCAGTCGGAGTTATATTAGAAATTGTCTTTGCTCTTTCAAGCTGTTTCATGGCACTCGGCGGGTGTTGCATTGCTTCAGTCCAAAAGAAGTTAAATAAAAAGTGTCCATCCATTTAAAAAAAAAAAAAAATGCATTTTTGTAAAAATTAATTTAATAAGTATTTTTTGTATGAATCACTTTAATCTAGCATGCTCTCACTGTTGTACACAGAAGCAGCTCTGGGCGGATGATGTATGGAGGTCAGTGCTACGCCATGAGTCTCGTGAATACCAGTGTTTGTTAACAGGAGTGAAGGAAGTAAAGTTTCCATACTTTAGAAAAGGAAATCCAGTCTCCTTTTATATTGAAATCCTCCAACATTCTTCTTTACAGATCCACATTTTGTACTTCCAATTAGTGACCATTGTTTAGTTTTGATCTCTGCTGCTGTTCCGCGCGTGTCACTTCTAAGCGGCTCATATGCAGCGCTGACCTCCATACATCATCCGCCCAGAGCTGCTTCTGTGTACAACAGTGAGCGCACGCTAGATTAAAGTGATTCATAAGTTTTTCATATGGATATTTTTCTTACAAAAATACATCGATTCACTACAGAAGGCCTTTGTTCATCCCCCGGAGCCATGTGAGACCCTTTTTTTTTTTTTTTTTTTTTTTTTAAATGGATGGACACTTTTTATTTAACTTCTTTTGGACTGAAGCAATGCAACACCCGCTGAGTGCCATGAAACAGCTTGAAAGAGCAAAGACAATTTTTAATATAACTCCGACTGGATTCGTCGAAAAGGGAAAAAAACTCATATACACCTAGGATGACTTCAGGCTGAGTAATTTATGGTGTAATTTTCATTTTTGGGTGAATCAACCCTTTAATCTTAATGTTATGAAGTGACGAGAATACTTTTTGTGCACAGGGTTGTAGGGTTCCTCATTGAAAAGGTGCCTGTATCATCTCTTCTTACAGATAGTCATTGTTTTCAGTGTCTGTCCTAACCCTAACTGACTGCAGAAGATGAGATGTCACCTTTTGTTTTCCAGATGGATGTTCTGACCTTTCTTCCCCTCAAAAAACACCTGCCAAATGCAGTGAGGATGGACGTTCAGATGTAGATGGTGAGTTAATAGTGTTTTTCATCAAGTCTCATTACACAGTGCAGAATGCCAATAGACTCTATGCACAATTCTATTTCCGCTAGACTGTAAGCCAGCGACTGCAGTTCCACCATAGCGTTGGTTTATAACTAAGTGCATTAGCAGCAGAAATCTTTCCCTATGTATTGCAAACAATAATTAAATATTAATCTGTTTAAATTTAATGATAATCATTTATATGACTATATCAAATCTCTTTGTAGTTATTGCTTCCTTAAAGGGATACTTAACCCAAAAATCCTAATCATGTAATGAATAACTCACCCTCATGTCGTTCCAAACCCGTGAGACCTCCGTTCATCTTCAGAACACAGTTTAAGATATTTTAGATTTAGTCTGAGAGCTCTCAGTCCCTCCATTGAAGCTGTGTGTACGGTCTACTGTCCATGTCCAGAAAGGTAAGAAAAACATCATCAAAGTAGTCCATGTGACATCAGAGGGTCAGTTAGAATTTACTGAAGCATCGAAAATACATTTTGGTCCAAAAATAGCAAAAACTACGACTTTATTCAGCATTGTCTTCTCTTCCGTGTCTGTTGTTCGTTATCTGGCTCGGCTCGGTGTTCATCTTCAGTTCTCTCTTCACAGCAGTTCAGTCAGTGTACTGTTTGAGTAAATGAATTACTCCGGGATATTGGTTTGTTTGAACTCAGAGGGAGTGTCAGCCACATTAAACAAGTTAACAGCTTAAGTCATTTGTGGATTAATGCGTATTAGAGACGCGAACCATTTAAAATGATTCAGTTCGATTTGGTGAACTGAATGATTCGTTCATGAACCGGATATCCAGACTGCTTTGTTTTGAACTCTCTCTCACAACAGACACGGAAGAGAAGACAATGCTGAATAAAGTCGTCGTTTTTGCTATTTTTGGACCAAAATGTATTTTTGATGCTTCAGAATATTCTACCTGACCCTCTGATGTCACATGGACTACTTTGATGATGTTTTTCTTACCTTTCTGGACATGGACAGTAGACCGTACACACAGCTTCAATGGAGGGACTGAGAGCTCTCGGACTAAATCTAAAATATCTTAAACTGTGTTCTGAAGATAAACGGAGGTCTCACGGGTTTGGAACAACATGAGGGTGAGTTATTAATGACATAATTATGATTATTGGGTGAACTAGCCCTTTAAAGTCTTGTCGTGTGTACTTTACCCACATTATTGCAGTGGAATATTTACTCCATTTCAGCACCAGTTGCCTTAATAAAAGCACGAACCATGAATTAAAGACTAGAGACAGCACTTGTTGACTTTAAGACTTTATTTATTCCCTCAGGGAAACAGTGCAGGTTTTCTAGTGTAGTGAGTGTACCTTTTGCTACCCTCAAACCATTTACAACAATACAACAGAACAGCACAATGAGAACACTTTCTTGCATTGCAGTAATGTAAATATAAACATCTTTAATAGTGTTAAACATCCTTTACAAACTTGTTGTGTAAATGTAAAACAATTGCTTGTGTAGCAGTCAGTGTTCACTATAGACAAGCAAGCAGCCGGATGAGTCAAGGCTGTAAACATTAAGTGGCAGCGATGGTAATCTTGAGCCTAATCAGAATCCAGCAGAATCTTTCATTAATCATTTTTAAACCAAGCTAATAAAATAATAACTTAAATGAGATTGTCCATTATGCATTTGTTACATGATACCTTACTTAATCAAGTTTTATTTGAGAAGGATGTGATGACTGACTCAAGCGGAGGATTGTTGTGTGTTTGTGGCAGCTCTGCTCTTCCTGATGTCAAGCTGCCAGTGATGTGCTTTCTGCTACAGGAGTGTGTCCTTTAACACAACCTGTGAAGAGAATTGAATACATCTATGACTGGAGTTATGAACTCAAATTCTATGTGAACATATATTAAACATACACAATACTGTAATGAGTACTATATCCTTACATTTTAAAACTTTAGCTCTTGTGAAGCTATTTACTGAATCGTCTTTGTAAAGATTTAGGAATCCTCAAAATCATCAGTATAAAATGAGCATTTAATTTAGACTTCAGCTATTTTTTTTCTTCCTATTCTTAAAGTATTTGTCTTCTGCCTTCCTCACTGACCTGAAACTTGTCACCCTCACACTGATCTCTCCTTGTTACACGATTCTTATGGAAACTGACACATTACTCAGTCAGGAACATTCTGTCATAACCAACAAACATCAGCTGAAACAGGAAAGTAATATATGGAAAGGTCTTAACTAAATGGATCAATACAAATAATGAAAAGAGAGCTATGAACTTTCAGAAGCTGAGATTTGGATAGATATGCTGGTTGGATATTGCATGAGAATACTCACCCACAAAGCTGATGTAATTCAAAACTCTTTACACTTCAGAGTGACGGCTCACTGCCTCGTAAAGCTCTTGTAAACCAAGTGTAGAAGCTTGTCTTCTCCTGTGATATATCCCCACAGTAAAGACCGATAGTGAAAACCGCTTCTGGCACGCAACACAGAATGTAATTGAGCTGCTGGAGACAAAATCCTGAAGTGATTGTGCATAAAGTCCATTTACAGAAATTCAGCCTTTCATTAGTTAAAGACTTTTGGTCAGATTTTACTGTCAGCACTTCAGCACACATGGACGGTGAAGATCCAACTTCCAACAAATACCTTTGATTCACTAAGTAACAGGAACTAATGCTTGTCTGTCTCAGATCACAGTCCGGGAGCGGGCCAGGTCATGAGGAACAAAAGAAGAAAACAGACAAGCAAAGGAAACGGTATGTTACCGTCTTCTAGACAACTCACCCTCATGTTGTTCCAAACCTCATTTGATGATTGTTTGTCTTCAGAACCCAACTGAAGATCCTTTGAATGAAATCTGAGAACTTTGTTCCTCCATAGACGGCTACGCAGCTGACAATTTCTAGACCCAGAAAGTTGACAAAGTCTTACAGGTTTGGAACAACATGAGGATGAGAAGTTAATGACCAAATTTTCATTTGTGTGTGAACTAACCCTTGAACTGCTCCTTAGTTGAGAATTTGGTTTTTTAAATGATAATAATAAAAGTAATGGTGTGTTTGTAGGGTTCCTCATTGAAAAGGTGCCTGTATTATTTCTTCTTACAGATAGTCATTAGGGGTGTAACGGTACGTGTACTCGTACCGGACTGTTTCGGTACAGGGCTTTCGGTACGGTGCACGTGTGTACCGAATGCAATATTTCGTGTGCGGAATGATAGGTACATTTTCGTGTTTCCAAACGAACATATTAAGTGGCGGAAGTCTCCGCGTTCAGCGTAAATCCCGCCCTGCAGCTGATTCTAAGGCTGTTGACACACTGGCTGCGTGGCGTGAGCGTGGCGTTTCTGCTGCGTGTCAGTTGCGTGACGGCTGCTTCGCGTTTTCTGTATCTTTACACACCAGAATCGTTCCTGACGCGGCGATGGCGCGCTGCTGCTACTGTGGGTGACATAGAGGGAGACCACCGACAGACCAGGATCTTGTCTTCACTACAACAATATCTATGCTTCATGTTGAGCATAAATATAAAGCCTACTGATAAAGGACACCGTCAACAGTATTGACGGCAAAATAGACGATGTTTGACAGGTGCAATATGCCAGTGTGTCACTGGCCTAAGGTTTTCAAAAGGATCACGCGAGTGTGAACATCACTACAACTAGGAAAAAAATGATTGTGATTAAAACGCAGCTCCCGTCGGCATTTAACAGACCATTGCTCTTAATTCAGATCGGTCCAACGCAATAACGAAATCTGAGCAGGTCTAAAAACTGAAACTTTTCCAAAGTGTAAAGTGCAGCATGAACAGTTATATATATATATATATATATATATATATATATATATATATATATATTAAATATGAGCAGGCCTACAAGCTGGGATTGGTAATGCTGCACTGTAATCATAGTTATTTATTTATATTTTATTACAACCCGAATTCCGGAAAAGTTGGGACGTTTTTTAAATTTTAATAAAATGAAAACTAAAAGACTTTCAAATCACATGAGCCAATATTTTATTCACAATAGAACATAGATAACATAGCAAATGTTTAAACTGAGAAAGTTTACAATTTTATGCACAAAATGAGCTCATTTCAATTTTGATTTCTGCTACAGGTCTCAAAATAGTTGGGACGGGGCATGTTTACCATGGTGTAGCATCTCCTTTTCTTTTCAAAACAGTTTGAAGACGTCTGGGCATTGAGGCTATGAGTTGCTGGAGTTTTGCTGTTGGAATTTGGTCCCATTCTTGCCTTATATAGATTTCCAGCTGCTGAAGAGTTCGTGGTCGTCTTTGACGTATTTTTCGTTTAATGATGCGCCAAATGTTCTCTATAGGTGAAAGATCTGGACTGCAGGCAGGCCAGGTTAGCACCCGGACTCTTCTACGACGAAGCCATGCTGTTGTTATAGCTGCAGTATGTGGTTTTGCATTGTCCTGCTGAAATAAACAAGGCCTTCCCTGAAATAGACGTTGTTTGGAGGGAAGCATATGTTGCTCTAAAACCTTTATATACCTTTCAGCATTCACAGAGCCTTCCAAAACATGCAAGCTGCCCATACCGTATGCACTTATGCACCCCCATACCATCAGAGATGCTGGCTTTTGAACTGAACGCTGATAACATGCTGGAAGGTCTCCCTCCTCTTTAGCCCGGAGGACACGGCGTCCGTGATTTCCAACAATGTCAAATTTGGACTCGTCTGACCATAAAACACTATTCCACTTTGAAATAGTCCATTTTAAATGAGCCTTGGCCCACAGGACACGACGGCGCTTCTGGACCATGTTCACATATGGCTTCCTTTTTGCATGATAGAGCTTTAGTTGGCATCTGCTTATGGCACGGCGGATTGTGTTTACCGACAGTGGTTTCTGAAAGTATTCCTGGGCCCATTTAGTAATGTCATTGACACAATCATGCCGATGAGTGATGCAGTGTCGTCTGAGAGCCCGAAGACCACGGGCATCCAATAAAGGTCTCCGGCCTTGTCCCTTACGCACAGAGATTTCTCCAGTTTCTCTGAATCTTTTGATGATGTTATGCACTGTAGATGATGAGATTTGCAAAGCCTTTGCAATTTGACGTTGAGGAACATTGTTTTTAAAGTTTTCCACAATTTTTTTACGCAGTCTTTCACAGATTGGAGAGCCTCTGCCCATCTTTACTTCTGAGAGACTCTGCTTCTCTAAGACAAAGCTGTTATAGCTAATCATGTTACAGACCTGATATCAATTAACTTAATTAATCACTAGATGTTCTCCCAGCTGAATCTTTTCAAAACTGCTTGCTTTTTTAGCCATTTGTTGCCCCCGTGCCAACTTTTTTGAGACCTGTAGCAGGAATTTAATTTTAAATGAGCTAATTAAGTGGATAAAAGTGTAAAATTTCTCAGTTTAAACATTTGCTACGTTATCTATGTTCTATTGTGAATAAAATATTGGCTTGAAAATATTGTGATTTGAAATTCCTTTAGTTTTCATTTTATTAAAATTTAAACGTCCCAACTTTTCCGGAATTCGGGTTGTATATGATATTGGTTTGAGCAGTATTTTATTTCTTATTCTTTTTTTATTTTATATATATTTTATTTAAAAAGTATTTAAAAAAAAGTGTAAACAAATTGTTAAAAAAAGTGTATAGTAATAAACAACCTGCAGTTTAATGTTTGCATTTCTTTCCCTTACTGTACCGAAAATGAACCGAACTGTGACTTTAAAACCGAGGTACGTACCGAACCGTGATTTCTGCGTACCGTTACACCCCTAAAACACTTTCAGTGTCTGTCCTAACCCTAACTGACTGCAGAAGATGAGATGTCACCTTTTGTTTTCCAGATGGATGTTCTGACCTTTCTTCCCCTCAAAAAACACCTGCCAAATGCAGTGAGGATGGACGTTCAGATGTAGATGGTGAGTTAATAGTGTTTTTCATCAAGGCGAAATGATCATTTCAATTAAACCTGCCTTTAGTTATAGGACCCTAATGGAACCAGCCATTTACTAATCAAGGATATGTTAGAGTGAAGTTGATCATTTAATCTTTCTCTAGTTTTTATTTCATGGAGTGTAAAACTCTTGGGCTGAAGCCACAATGTGTTGCATGTTTCCATGTAGCTCCCCTGTAGCTGTAGTGTAATGTTCAAGCATGGTTTGCTGCTTACAGCTGGGAACTCTGTCAGCTCTTACAGGAACAGGAACTAAAGCTTGTCTGTTGCAGATCACAGTCCGGGAGCGAGCCGGGTCATGAGGCCCTCACCGAAGATGATGAAGAAAAGAGCAGAAAAACTGGCTAAGAGAGGGAAACTAAAGGGTAAGTTTAATCTTAGCGAGTAGGACCAGTGCTTACACATTAGTTAAAGCTAATCATTTAAAGAGATTAAAAATGTAACTATTAAAAGACATAAGATGAATAGCATTTATGATTTGGAGAGTCCTTTAGCTCTCAGTAAGCAGGCCAGAGCTACAGGGTTTAGATTAGCTGGACAGAGTAAAAACAAATGAGAAACCTGCGCTCATCCCTCAGCAATAGGACTGCAACTGACAATTATTCTGATAACTGCTAAATCTAATGATTATTAGGACAAATATTTTAATGTAACTACAGATCTCATGATTCGGTTCAGTATACAATACTGAAATCACGGTTCACAATGCAGTTGATTCTTTAAAAACTTTAAAAAGTCTGTAAAAAAAAACAAAAAAAACATTGGTAACACTTTAGAATAATGGTAGTTAATTCATTAACATTAACAAAGATGAATAAATACAGTAATATATTGTTCATTGTTTGTTCATGTTAGTTAATGTAAATCCAGTTATTCACAGTTAGTTCATGCTAATTCACAGTGCATTATCTAATGTTAACAAGCACAACTTTTGATCTGAATAATGCGTTAGTAAATGTTTAAATGAACATCAACTAAGATAAATGAATGCTGTAGTGTTGTGTTGTTCTTGCTTGGATCATGTTAACTAAAGTTGTTAACTAACATTAACTAATGGACCATTATTCTAAAGTGTTACCAAAAACATTTATAGATGAAATGTCTGTAGAGATGTGACTGTGTGATTCAGCACATATGGGCTGTTTCCTTACAATTAAATGTCCAGTTATGAAAGTAAATCAGTTGCTTTCTATTTTATGTTCTCTGTCTTTTAGCCTTCTTTCCATTACTTCTACAGTTTGATTTCATTTTTTTGGCAGAAAACCACACCGAGACACAAATGCTGTAGAGGCTCATCTTTCCCTGAATCCTGCTACTCTTTGTAATATATCTATATATTAATGGGCTCATGACATGGATTTTTGAATCTTTATTTTAAGCTATGAAACGGCAGGATGTTTTAATTATTTGTTGACCGACTCATGTAGCTCTACATGTAGGTACTTTCTGTGACTGTGGCCAAGCAAAAGCAGTTTGGTCTCTGTTTTTAAGTACATGAACTATATTGTCTTTGTCATTTGTAGAGACGACCAGGATAATCCTGAAGAGAGCATGGAGTGAAGAAGAGAGAAGGGCCGTTAACAAACATCTAGGAAAGTTCATGGCAGAGCGCAGGGTTCCTGGAAAACTGGACTGCATGAAATGCCTAGAAGAGGAAAAGTCCCTGAAGGAAAGATCTTGGAAAGACGTTAAGAACTTCGTTTACAACTCAATTGTTACTCTAAAAAGGAAATCTGCTTCACGAAAAATAATGTTTTAAAA
>NC_081796.1:26982493-26997493 GCF_963082965.1 Carassius carassius
ATGTTAGCGAACACTAACTCACCCGCGCCGCGTTATAGATGCGGAAGATCCTGCTGATGATGTCCTCCTCCAGATCCGCTGACACAAACTCCACCTGGATGGGTCCGTGCCGGTGGACACCGTTCTCTGGCCAGTACTGCGGACACAACTGGACACAAAACATACCAAAACACACACATCAGCATCACATTCAATGTCAAACCAGTGGTTTCATGGGCAGCAACTGAACAGTTTATACCAACCTAGACCAGCGACTGACCAGTTTAAACCAACCTAGACCAGCATCTGACCAGTTTAAACCAACCTAGACCAGCAACAGACCAGTTTAAACCAACCTAGACCAGCATCTGACCAGTTTAAACCAACCTAGATCAGCAACAGACCAGTTTAAACCAACCTAGATCAGCAACTGAACAGTTTAAACCAACCTAGACCAGCAACTGACCAGTTTAAACCAACCTAGATCAGCAACTGACCAGTTTAAACCAACCTAGACCAGCAACAGACCAGTTTAAACCAACCTAGATCAGCAACAGACCAGTTTAAACAAACCTAGACCAGCAACTGACCAGTTTAAACCAACCTAGACCAGCATCTGACCAGTTTAAACCAACCTAGATCAGCAACTGACCAGTTTAAACCAACCTAAACCAACAACAGACCAGTTTAAACCAACCTAGACCAGCAACTGACCAGTTTAAACCAACCTAGACCAGCAACTGACCAGTTTAAACCAACCTAGATCAGCAACTGACCAGTTTAAACCAACCTAGACCAGCAACTGACCAGTTTAAACCAACCTAGACCAGCAACAGACCAGTTTAAACCAACCTAGATCAGCAACTGACCAGTTTAAACCAACCTAGACCAGCAACTGACCAGTTTAAACCAACCTAGATCAGCAACTGACCAGTTTAAACCAACCTAGACCAGCAACTGACCAGTTTAAACCAACCTAGACCAGCAACAGACCAGTTTAAACCAACCTAGATCAGCAACTGACCAGTTTAAACCAACCTAGATCAGCAACTGACCAGTTTAAACCAACCTAGATCAGCAACAGACCAGTTTAAACCAATCTATTTAAACCAGCCTAGATCAGCAACTGACCAGTTTAAACCAACCTAGATCAGCAACAGACCAGTTTAAACCAACCTAGATCACCAACAGACCAGTTTAAACCAACCTAGATCACCAACAGACCAGTTTAAACCAACCTAGATCAGCAACAGACGAGTTTCAACCAACCTAGATCAGTAACTGACCAGTTAAAACCAACCTAGATCAGTAACTGACCAGTTTAAACCAACCTAGATCAGTAACTGACCAGTTTAAACCAACCTAGATCAGCAACAGACCAGTTTAAACCAACCTAGATCAGCAACAGACCAGTTTAAACCAACCTAGATCAGCAACTGACCAGTTTAAACCAACCTAGATCAGCAACTGACCAGTTTAAACAAACCTAGACCAGCAACTGACCAGTTTAAACCAACCTATTTAAACCAACCTAGATCAGCAACTGACCAGTTTAAACCAACCTAGATCAGCAACTGACCAGTTTAAACCAACCTAGATCAGCAACAGACCAGTTTAAACCAACCTAGATCAGCAACAGACCAGTTTAAACCAACATAGATCAGTAACTGACCAGTTTAAACCAACCTAGATCAGTAACTGACCAGTTTAAATCAACCTAGATCAGCAACAGACCACTTTAAACTAACCTAGATCAGTAACTGACCAGTTTAAACCAACCTAGACCAGCAACTGACCAGTTTAAACCAACCTAAACCAACAACAGACCAGTTTAAACCAACCTAGACCAGCAACTGACCAGTTTAAACCAACCTAGACCAGCAACTGACCAGTTTAAACCAACCTAGATCAGCAACTGACTAGTTTAAACCAACCTAGACCAGCAACTGACCAGTTTAAACCAACCTAGACCAGCAACAGACCAGTTTAAACCAACCTAGATCAGCAACTGACCAGTTTAAACCAACCTAGACCAGCAACTGACCAGTTTAAACCAACCTAGATCAGCAACTGACCAGTTTAAACCAATCTAGACCAGCAACTGACCAGTTTAAACCAACCTAGACCAGCAACAGACCAGTTTAAACCAACCTAGATCAGCAACTGACCAGTTTAAACCAACCTAGATCAGCAACAGACCAGTTTAAACCAACCTATTTAAACCAGCCTAGATCAGCAACTGACCAGTTTAAACCAACCTAGATCAGCAACCGACCAGTTTAAACCAACCTAGATCAGCAACTGACCAGTTTAAACCAACCTAGATCAGCAACAGACGAGTTTCAACCAACCTAGATCAGTAACTGACCAGTTAAAACCAACCTAGATCAGTAACTGACCAGTTTAAACCAACCTAGATCAGTAACTGACCAGTTTAAACCAACCTAGATCAGCAACTGACCAGTTTAAACCAACCTAGATCAGCAACTGACCAGTTTAAACCAACCTAGACCAGCAACTGACCAGTTTAAACCAACCTATTTAAACCAACCTAGATCAGCAACTGACCAGTTTAAACCAACCTAGATCAGCAACAGACCAGTTTAAACCAACCTAGATCAGTAACTGACCAGTTAAAACCAACCTAGATCAGTAACTGACCAGTTTAAACCAACCTAGATCAGTAACTGACCAGTTTAAAGCAACCTAGATCAGCAACAGACCAGTTTAAACCAACCTAGATCAGCAACAGACCAGTTTAAACCAACCTAGATCAGTAACTGACCAGTTAAAACCAACCTAGATCAGTAACTGACCAGTTTAAACCAACCTAGACCAGCAACTGACCAGTTTAAACCAACCTAGACCAGCAATTGACCAGTTTAAACCAACCTAGACCAGCAACTGACCAGTTTAAACTAACCTATTTAAACCAACCTAGATCAGCAACTGACCTGTTTAAACCAACCTAGATCAGCAACAGACCAGTTTAAACCAAACTAGATCAGCAACAGACCAGTTTAAACCAACCTAGATCAGTAACTGACCAGTTAAAACCAACCTAGATCAGTAACTGACCAGTTAAAACCAACCTAGATCAGTAACTGACCAGTTTAAACCAACCTAGATCAGTAACTGACCAGTTTAAACCAACCTAGATCAGTAACTGACCAGTTTAAACCAACCTAGATCAGCAACTGACCAGTTTAAACCAACCTAGATCAGCAACTGACCAGTTTAAACCAACCTAGACCAGCAACTGACCAGTTTAAACCAACCTATTTAAACCAACCTAGATCAGCAACTGACCAGTTTAAACCAACCTAGATCAGCAACAGACCAGTTTAAACCAACCTAGATCAGCATCAGACCAGTTTAAACCAACCTAGATCAGTAACTGACCACTTAAAACCAACCTAGATCAGTAACTGACCAGTTTAAACCAACCTAGATCAGCAACTGACCAGTTTAAACCAACCTAGATCAGCAACTGACCAGTTTAAACCAACCTAGATCAGCAACTGACCAGTTTAAACCCAACGCTAGATCAGTAACTGACCAGTTAAAACCAACCCTAGATCAGTAACTGACCAGTTAAAACCAACCTAGACCAGCAACTGACCAGTTTAAACCAACCTATTTAAACCAACCTAGATCAGCAACTGACTAGTTTAAACCATCCTATTTAAACCAACCTAGACTAGCAACTGACCAGTTTAAACCAACCTAGACTAGCAACTGACCAGTTTAAACCAACCTATTTAATCCAACCTAGATCAGCAACTGACCAGTTTAAACCAACCAATTTAAACCAACGTAGATCAGCAACTGACCAGTTTAAACCAACCTAGATCAGCAACAGACCAGTTTAAACCAACCTAGATCAGTAACTGACCAGTTAAAACCAACCTAGATCAGTAACTGACCAGTTTAAACCAACCTAGATCAGCAACTGACCAGTTTAAACCAACCTAGATCAGCAACTGACCAGTTTAAACCAACCTAGATCAGCAACAGACCAGTTTAAACCAACCTAGATCAGCAACAGACCAGTTTAAACCAACCTAGATCAGCAACTGACCAGTTTAAACCAACCCTAGATCAGTAACTGACCAGTTAAAACCAACCCTAGATCAGTAACTGACCAGTTAAAACCAACCTAGACCAGCAACTGACCAGTTTAAACCAACCTATTTAAACCAACCTACATCAGCAACTGACTAGTTTAAACCATCCTATTTAAACCAACCTAGACTAGCAACTGACCAGTTTAAACCAACCTATTTAAACCAACCTAGACTAGCAACTGACCAGTTTAAACCAACCTATTTAAACCAACCTAGACTAGCAACTGACCAGTTTAAACCAACCTATTTAAACCAACCTAGATCAGCAACTTACCAGTTTAAACCAACCTATTTAAACCAACCTAGATCAGCAACTGACCAGTTTAAACCAACCTAGATCAGCAACAGACCAGTTTAAACCAACCTAGATCAGCAACAGACCAGTTTAAACCAACCTAGATCAGTAACTGACCAGTTAAAACCAACCTAGATCAGTAACTGACCAGTTTAAACCAACCTAGATCAGCAACTGACCAGTTTAAACCAACCTAGATCAGTAACTGACCAGTTAAAACCAACCCTAGATCAGTAACTGACCAGTTAAAACCAACCTAGACCAGCAACTGACCAGTTTAAACCAACCTATTTAAACCAACCTAGATCTGCAACTGACTAGTTTAAACCATCCTATTTAAACCAACCTAGACTTGCAACTGACCAGTTTAAACCAACCTAATTAAACCAACCTAGACTAGCAACTGACCAGTTTAAACCAACCTATTTAAACCAACCTAGACTAGCAACTGACCAGTTTAAACCAACCTATTTAAACCAACCTAGATCAGCAACTGACCAGTTTAAACCAACCTATTTAAACCAACCTAGAACAGCAACTGACCAGTTTAAACCAACCTAGATCAGCAACAGACCAGTTTAAACCAACCTAGATCAGCAACAGACCAGTTTAAACCAACCTAGATCAGTAACTGACCAGTTAAAACCAACCTAGATCAGTAACTGACCAGTTTAAACCAACCTAGATCAGCAACTGACCAGTTTAAACCAACCTAGATCAGCAACTGACCAGTTTAAACCAACCTAGATCAGTAACTGACCAGTTTAAACCAACCTAGATCAGCAACTGACCAGTTTAAACCAACCTAGATCAGCAACTGACCAGTTTAAACCAACCTAGATCAGTAACTGACCAGTTAAAACCAACCTAGATCAGTAACTGACCAGTTTAAACCAACCTAAATCAGTAACTGACCAGTTTAAACCAACCTAGATCAGCAACTGACCAGTTTAAACCAACCTAGACCAGCAACTGACCAGTTTAAACCAACCTAGACCAGCAACTGACCAGTTTAAACCAACCTATTTAAACCAACCTAGATCAGCAACTGACCAGTTTAAACCAACCTAGATCAGCAACAGACCAGTTTAAACCAACCTAGATCAGCAACAGACCAGTTTAAACCAACCTAGATCAGTAACTGACCACTTAAAACCAACCTAGATCAGTAACTGACCAGTTTAAACCAACCTAGATCAGCAACTGACCAGTTTAAACCAACCTAGATCAGCAACTGACCAGTTTAAACCAACCTAGATCAGCAACTGACCAGTTTAAACCCAACCCTAGATCAGTAACTGACCAGTTAAAACCAACCCTAGATCAGTAACTGATCAGTTAAAACCAACCCTAGATCAGTAACTGACCAGTTAAAACCAACCTAGACCAGCAACTGACCAGTTTAAACCAACCTATTTAAACCAACCTAGATCAGCAACTGACTAGTTTAAACCATCCTATTTAAACCAACCTAGACTAGCAACTGACCAGTTTAAACCAACCTATTTAAACCAACCTAGACTAGCAACTGACCAGTTTAAACCAACCTATTTAAACCAACCTAGATCAGCAACTGACCAGTTTAAACCAACCTAGATCAGCAACTGACCAGTTTAAACCAACCTAGATCAGCAACTGACCAGTTTAAACCAACCTAGACCAGCAACTGACCAGTTTATACCAACCTATTTAAACCAACCTAGATCAGCAACTGACCAGTTTAAACCAACCTAGATCAGCAACAGACCAGTTTAAACCAACCTAGATCAGCAACAGACCAGTTTAAACCAACCTAGATCAGTAACTGACCACTTAAAACCAACCTAGATCAGTAACTGACCAGTTTAAACCAACCTAGATCAGCAACTGACCAGTTTAAACCAACCTAGATCAGCAACTGACCAGTTTAAACCCAACCCTAGATCAGTAACTGACCAGTTTAAACCAACCCTAGATCAGTAACTGACCAGTTAAAACCAACCTAGACCAGCAACTGACCAGTTTAAACCAACCTATTTAAACCAACCTAGATCAGCAACTGACTAGTTTAAACCATCCTATTTAAACCAACCTAGACTAGCAACTGACCAGTTTAAACCAACCTATTTAAACCAACCTAGACTAGCAACTGACCAGTTTAAACCAACCTATTTAAACCAACCTAGATCAGCAACTGACCAGTTTAAACCAACCTATTTAAACCAACCTAGATCAGCAACTGACCAGTTTAAACCAACCTAGATCAGCAACAGACCAGTTTAAACCAACCTAGATCAGTAACTGACCAGTTAAAACCAACCTAGATCAGTAACTGACCAGTTTAAACCAACCTAGATCAGCAACTGACCAGTTTAAACCAACCTAGATCAGCAACTGACCAGTTTAAACCAACCTAGATCAGCAACAGACCAGTTTAAACCAACCTAGATCAGTAACTGACCAGTTAAAACCAACCTAGATCAGCAACTGACCAGTTTAAACCAACCTAGATCAGCAACTGACCAGTTTAAACCAACCCTAGATCAGTAACTGACCAGTTAAAACCAACCCTAGATCAGTAACTGACCAGTTAAAACCAACCTAGACCAGCAACTGACCAGTTTAAACCAACCTATTTAAACCAACCTAGATCAGCAACTGACTAGTTTAAACCATCCTATTTAAACCAACCTAGACTAGCAACTGACCAGTTTAAACCAACCTATTTAAACCAACCTAGACTAGCAACTGACCAGTTTAAACCAACCTAGACTAGCAACTGACCAGTTTAAACCAACTTATTTAAACCAACCTAGACCAGCAACTGACCAGTTTAAACCAACCTAAACCAGAAAGGTATAAACCAGCAGCTGACCAGTATAAACCAGCACAGGTCATCTAACCTCTTAAATTAACTTGAGTGGTATAAAATGTTAAAAAGTCAACATGAAAGGCAAATTAATTCATTATCCTGGTCTTACTGAGAATGATTTGTCAGTAAAGTACTAAATATCTAACTGTCCTCATAATCTTTCAACTGAAATGACTTTCCATCACAGATTATTGGGCAATGTTTACTAGTAGCCAAACCGCTATTTAAAAAAAAAAATCAAACTTAACACTAAGCATGTAACTTTTTGATTACTGACCTGAATAATATGTTCATTTTGGCTATATCATGTGGATTTACACGAATACATGTTATTATATTGTCTGATTTCTTAAGGGTGATGATTTATTACATTGTTTCCCAAACTGGGGTTTTTGATTTAGTGGAAAGTTAATTAAATAAATCATATTGTAAAATAAATTCAAATAAATATATTAAAAAAATCACTAATCACTATAAATAAATAATAAAATTGAAATTTTTATGAATCCAAAAAATAAAGTTATGTTAAAATAAAAAGCAATTGAAAAATGTATGTTAATACAAAATGTATGTTAATACAAAAAACATATTAACAATGAATTTAATCATTAAAATTGTATAATAATGAATGTAATCATAAAAAGTTAAATTAAAATAATTTGAAAAGAAAATAATAAAAAAGGTATAATTCATAAAAATGTCAAATTTAAAATAATTATAAAATAAAAACAATTAAAAACATTTATTAACAAATGAAATCATAATGACCTGCATAATAAATTGGATCATAAAAATGTAAAATAAAAATAATTTTAAAATAAAAACAATAAAAATACAACACTAACTAAAATCGTAATAATGAACAACAAAAGTAAAATAATTAAAAAATGCAAAAACCTAAATAATAATTCTAATATAAAACAATTGAAATAAAACAATGAATTAAATAAAAAAATCGTAAAATAACAAACTAATTAAAAGCAATCAAAAATAAATTAAATCACAAATTACAAATAATTAGAAATTAAAAACAAATCAAAATAAACACTGAATGAACTGATATCAGAAAACAATGAACTTGTAAATATCTTGTTAAATTACAGACTTTTAGCCAAAGCGTGTGTTCGACTGACAAAAATGCTTGGGAATCCCTGGATTATTTCATGTAAGAGGAGTGTATGTGTGACAGATGCACGACTGCAGTGACGTGGATCAGCTGCATGAGTCTGTGTCATATTGCATGTCTTTGATCTTGACGGCTGTGTTCAGGTGTGTGTGTGTGTGTGTGTGTCTGTGTGTGTGTGTGTGTGTGTCACCTGCGCGGGATCCACATCGTTCAGCATCACTATAGACGTGCAGTGATAGTCCAGCACCAGCCTCCAGAAGTCTTTGACAGTGTTGGGCAGAGGATGCTGGGTAACGATGAACGCAGACGGCTGCTTATAGCTCTGTGAACATGAAGATAAAGAGAGGAAAACATCTTATTTCCCGTATCACTGTCTGCTTGACTAATTGTGTGGAGAAGTTTAGCATGGAGCTGCGTGTTTTATTACCGCCGCCAGCGCTTCCATTTACAGTAATGAAAACAAATGTGCTGTCGCGTGTTTAACAAACAAACCCGTCCCAGTCAATCGTGTTACTGCGTTTTTTAGTTCATTCAATGTTATGGATCGCTTTTAGCCATTTTCCTGACAAAGAAATTAATCAATTCCATCTGCTTTTGAATGAATTTCAACAAGCACATAATCGTGTGTGCAGTGATTCACATCCATCAGAGACACTGTCACTTCAGACGCACAAAAACTAGTGGTTATTATAGACGGATGTAGAAAATTTTAATAAATTATTTTAAAATAAAAAACAAAACACTTACAGTACAGTAATGATTAAATCATAATGTACAATAATGAATGAAAACAAAAGTAAAAAAAAAAAGTTAAATAAAAAAATTGTGTTCATAATATTTTATACATCAAAATAAAACACATTAATAAATAATCCGTTAAACCGTTGTAAATGAAACATTTATTTATACTGAATTAGATTATAAAAATCCATAACAATTAAGTAAAAAAAAAAGTCAAATAAAATCCATATAAAACATTGATTAATTATATCAAAATGTAAGATTTAAATAAAAATAAATTAATCAAAATAAAACACATTTTAATAGTTAAATACAGTAAAATAAGAATAATTCTAAAATAAAAATAATTGATATAAAATGTATGATTTAATAAAAAAATTATAATTAAATGAAATAGTGTATAATAATTAATTAAATCATAAATATATCATGGAAATAAATGGAAATAAATAATTTTTAAATAAAAACAACAGAAATTAAAATGTAATTAAATAAAAATACATAATAAAAAAGTAAAAAACAATAAATGTGTTTGTTTACTGTTATGGATTGCTTTTAGCTATTTTTCCAACAATGAAATTAATCAATTCCATCTGTTTTTGAGCACATTTGGTCACTAGGTCAAGAGCGGCAGGTAACGGTCACTAGGTCAAGAGCGGCCTGTAACGGTAACTAGGTCAAGAGCGGCAGGTAACGGTCACTAGGTCAAGACTAGGTTAAGAGCGGCAAGTAACGTCACTAGGTCAAGAGCGGCAGGTAACGGTCACTAGGTCAAGAGCAGCCTGTAACGGTCACTAGGTCAAGAGCGGCCTGTAACGGTTACTAGGTCAAGAGCGGCAGGTAACGGTCACTAGGTCAAGACTAGGTTAAGAGCGGCAAGTAACGTCCCTAGGTCAAGAGCGGCAGGTAACGGTCACTAGGTCAAGAGCAGCCTGTAACGGTCACTAGGTCAAGAGCGGCCTGTAACGGTTACTAGGTCAAGAGCGGCAGGTAACGTCACTAGGTCAGGAGAACTAGGTCAAGAGCGGCAGGTAACGGTCACTAGGTCAGGAGAACTAGGTCAAGAGCGGCAGGTAACGGTCACTAGATCAAGAGCGGCAGGTAACGTCACTAGGTCAAGAGCGGCAGGCAACGTCACTAGGTCAGGAGAACTAGGTCAAGAGCGGCAGGTAACGGTCACTAGGTCAGGAGAACTAGGTCAAGAGCGGCAGGTAACGGTCAATAGGTCAGGAGAACTAGGTCAAGAGCGGCAGGTAACGGTCACTAGATCAAGAGCGGCAGGTAACGTCACTAGGTCAGGAGAACTAGGTCAAGAGCGGCAGGTAACGGTCACTAGGTCAGGAGAACTAGGTCAAGAGCGGCAGGTAACGGTCACTAGGTCAGGAGAACTAGGTCAAGAGCGGCAGGTAACGGTCACTAGATCAAGAGCGGCAGGTAACGTCACTAGGTCAAGAGCGGCAGGTAACGGTCACTAGATTAAGAGCGACAGGTAACGTCACTAGGTCAAGAGCGGCAGGTAACGGTCTCTAGATCAAGAGCGGCAGGTAACGTCACTAGGTCAAGAGCAGCAGGTAACGCCACTAGGTCAAGAGCGGCCTGTAACTGTCACTAGGTCAAGAGCGGCAGGTAACACCACTAGGTCAAGAGCGGCCTGTAACAGTCACTAGGTCAAGAGCGGCAGGTAACGGTCACTAGATCAAGAATGGAAGGTAACGTCACTAGGTCAAGAGCGGCAGGTAACGCCACTAGGTCAAGAGCGGCCTGTAACGGTCACTAGGTCAAGAGCGGCAGGTAACGGTCACTAGATCAAGAGCGGCAGGTTACGTCACTAGGTCAGGAGAACTAGGTCAAGAGCGGCAGGTAACGGTCACTAGGTCAGGAGAACTAGGTCAAGAGCGGCAGGTAACGGTCACTAGGTCAGGAGAACTAGGTCAAGAGCGGCAGGTAACGGTCACTAGATCAAGAGCGGCAGGTAACGGTCACTAGGTCAGGAGAACTAGGTCAAGAGCAGCAGGTAACGGTCACTAGGTCAGGAGAACTAGGTCAAGAGCGGCAGGTAACGGTCACTAGATCAAGAGCGGCAGGTAACGTCACTAGGTCAAGAGCGGCAGGTAACGGTCACTAGATCAAGAGCGGCAGGTAACGTCACTAGGTCAAGAGCGGCAGGTAACGGTCACTAGATCAAGAGCGGCAGGTAACGTCACTAGGTCAAGAGTAGCAGGTAACGCCACTAGGTTAAGAGCAGCCTGTAACTGTCACTAGGTCAAGAGCGGCAGGTAACATCACTAGGTCAAGAGCGGCAGGTAACACCACTAGGTCAAGAGCGCCAGGTAACAGTCACTAGGTCAAGAGCGGCAGGTAATGGTCACTAGGTCAAGAGCGGCAGGTAACAGTCACTAGGTCAAGAGCGGCAGGTAACAGTCACTAGGTCGAGAGTGGCAGGTAATGTCTCTAGATCAAGAGCGGCAGGTAATGTCTCTAGATCAAGAGCGGCAGGTAACGGTCACTGAGTCAAGAGCGGCAGGTAATGGTCACTAGGGCAAGAGCGGCAGGTAATGGTCACTAGGTCAAGAGCGGCAGGTAATGGTCACTAGATCAAGAGCGGCAGGTAACGGTCACTACGTCAAAAGCGGCAGGTAACAGTCACTAGGTCAAGAGCGGCAGGTAACGTCACTAGGTCAAGAGCGGCAGGTAACGTCACTAGGTCAAGAGTGGCCTGTAACGGTCACTAGGTCAAGAGCGGCAGGTAACGTCACTAGGTCAAGAGCGGCAGGTAATGGTCTCTAGGTCAAGAGCGGCAGGTAACGTCACTAGGTTAAGAGCGGCAGGTAACGTCACTAGGTCAAGAGCGGCAGGTAATGGTCACTAGGTCAAGAGCGGCAGGTAACGTCACTAGGTTAAGAGCGGGAGGTAACGTCACTAGGTTAAGAGCGGCAGGTAACGTCACTAGGTCAAGAGCGGCAGGTAATGGTCTCTAGGTCAAGAGCGGCAGGTAACGTCACTAGGTTAAGAGCGGCAGGTAACGGTCACTAGGTCAAGAGCGGCAGGTAACGGTCACTAGGTCAAGAGCGGCAGGTAACGGTCACTAGGTCAAGAGCGGCAGGTAACATCACTAGGTCAAGAGCGGCAGGTAACACCACTAGGTCAAGAGCGCCAGGTAACAGTCACTAGGTCAAGAGCGGCAGGTAATGGTCACTAGGTCAAGAGCGGCAGGTAACAGTCACTAGGTCAAGAGCGGCAGGTAACAGTCACTAGGTCGAGAGTGGCAGGTAATGTCTCTAGATCAAGAGCGGCAGGTAATGTCTCTAGATCAAGAGCGGCAGGTAACGGTCACTGAGTCAAGAGCGGCAGGTAATGGTCACTAGGGCAAGAGCGGCAGGTAATGGTCACTAGGTCAAGAGCGGCAGGTAATGGTCACTAGATCAAGAGCGGCAGGTAACGGTCACTACGTCAAAAGCGGCAGGTAACAGTCACTAGGTCAAGAGCGGCAGGTAACGTCACTAGGTCAAGAGCGGCAGGTAACGTCACTAGGTCAAGAGTGGCCTGTAACGGTCACTAGGTCAAGAGCGGCAGGTAACGTCACTAGGTCAAGAGCGGCAGGTAATGGTCTCTAGGTCAAGAGCGGCAGGTAACGTCACTAGGTTAAGAGCGGCAGGTAACGTCACTAGGTCAAGAGCGGCAGGTAATGGTCACTAGGTCAAGAGCGGCAGGTAACGTCACTAGGTTAAGAGCGGGAGGTAACGTCACTAGGTTAAGAGCGGCAGGTAACGTCACTAGGTCAAGAGCGGCAGGTAATGGTCTCTAGGTCAAGAGCGGCAGGTAACGTCACTAGGTTAAGAGCGGCAGGTAACGGTCACTAGGTCAAGAGCGGCAGGTAACGTCACTAGGTCAAGAGTGGCCTGTAATGGTCACTAGGTCAAGAGCGGCAGGTAATGGTCTCTAGGTCAAGAGCGGCAGGTAACGTCACTAGGTTAAGAGCGGCAGGTAACGTCACTAGGTCAAGAGCGGCAGGTAATGGTCACTAGGTCAAGTGCGGCAGGTAATGGTCACTAGGTCAAGAGCGGCAGGTAATGTCACTAGGTTAAGAGTGGCAGGTAACGTTACTAGGTCAAGAGCGGCAGGCAACGTCAATAGGTCAAGAGCGGCAGGTAACGGTCACTAGGCTAAGAGCGGCAGGTAACGTCACTAGGTCAAGAGCGGCAGGTAACGGTCACTAGGTCAAGAGCGGCAGGTAACGGTCACTAGGTTAAGAGTGGCAGGTAACGTCACTAGGTTAAGAGCTGACGAATGATCACTAGGTTAAGAGCTGAGGTGTATGTGAGCTGCCGTACGTCCATGAGCGCGGCGTTGATGTAGTTGCTGCTCTCTCCGTCGATGGTGATGAGGAAGGGCAGGCAGCGGTCGGGCGGTAGCACATCCATACAGCGGTTCTTCTCATGGTTCCGCGGCAGCAGTGCAATGCTACAGTCCTCCACCCGTAACGTGGGAGTCACCATGTTTAACGTCTGTCAAAGGAAAACACAATTGAAACTAATGCACAAACTTGCCTTATTATATTTCTACTGATTTATTTTAATACTGTTTTGTAGTATTAAAGTATTAAAATAAAATGTGTTGTGTTTTATAACTCAAATTATTTGAAGTTATTTCGTTTTCTGTAGTTTTTTTTATTAATATTGAGTCGGACTGACTCTGAACTCCTCTTTGATCTGGCTGGAGTTGGTTTGCGGGTCCAATCGGTTCATGTCGTAATACACAGAGCGAAGCTGATTGGCTGGGATCGTGGTGTCGCCACAAAGACACGCCTCCAATATGGCATCATGGATAAACACATACTGCTCCTGAAAAATCAACATGTGAATGACAGATCAATACATCCAAATCAATCACAGCTCACTGATATCATTTGAAGTGTTGATAGTTTTTGTTCTTTCTAAATATTACTATTTAGGTTTTAGTTCAGTTTTATTTTTTATTTATTTCCTATTAACAAAACCAAGAAATAGTTAGTGCTGTCAGAAAATCATGTTTGTAAATGTATCAATTATGAAAATGTATCAAATTATTCAGAGCAGATGGATCACGGCTTCATTGACTGTGTTTTCAGTAAATGTCAGAATCTTTCTTCTCGATGTCTCTGTCCTGTGTGTCCACATGTGGACCGGTCATCTTTCCATCATCTCTCGATCGCAGACGGTGGTCTGACAGCTTGACGTAAATCATTCATGAAGTGACATTTTAAATATGCCTTGGGTCGTCTCTCTTCAGAATGTCTTTTCTCTTGATGTGACGTCACAGTCCTTGACCCAAGCTGACGGTCAGATGAAGTCTCAGGCTACACAATCATACATGAGTGCTTGTTTCTTTCGTCTATATTGAAAATTTATGTCAAGAAGATGAAGACTTATTCGTTCTAAAGTTCTAAAATATGTCTGAGTGGGCGGGACTGAAGAAAGAGCATTTGATTGGCTACAGCTGATGTGAAGATGTTTGTGATAGGTTACCTCTGTTTTTTATGTAGATATATAATTTAATTGCAATATTTATAATTATTGTTTATTATATTATTTATATACATCTAAAACAAAAAATACAAATTGTATATATATATTTATATACACACAGACATATACATATATATATATATATATATATATATATATATATATACAGTATTATATTACAATATTATATATACGCACACGCACACACATAAAATACAAATTAATAAAACAATTATGAATTAATGATAATAAAATATATACAACTTATATAAGTCATTAACTATATTTAAAATGTAATTCATTATTTATTTATTTATATATATATATATATATATATATATATATATATATATATATATATATATATATAAAGAATT
>NC_081796.1:27002493-27004993 GCF_963082965.1 Carassius carassius
GTGTTTTGAATGTTTGAAGGTTCAACGCTCTCGAGATGTTCTGGATCTTCCCTCAAGCTTTCACAGTCTTTTGTTTTACATCTCGGATGTTTACTAGGGTTCGGTCCGGAGAAGTTTCGTTCATTTTGACTTTAATAAAATCAATAGAACTAACAGATCTGAGTGTGTCTGTGATCTGGGGAGAATTAAACTCCAGAGGATCGAGGGCTTCACTCACCCGGCCGACTTCAACCAGATTGGTAACCATTACGATAGTCGCCGTGTTTTCCTGCCACACCATCCTCCAGAAGTCATACACCGTCTCCTGCATCGGACCTGAGGAGCACACAACTCATCTTACACAAAATCAGGAAAATAGTGACACAATGCCACACACGATGGGAGGATGGATGATGGATGGATGATGGATGGATGGATGGGTGGGTGTGTGGGTGGATGGGTGGATGGATGGATAAATGTGTGGGTGGGTGGATGGGTGGTTGGATGGATGGATGGGTGTGTGAGTGGATAGGTGGGTGGGTGGATGAATGGGTGGGTGGGTGGATGGATGTGTGGGTGGATGGATGGATGGATGGATGTGTGAGTGGATGGGTGGGTGGATGAATGGGTGGGTGTGTGGATGGATGTGTGAGTTGATGGGTGGATGGGTGGATGTGTGGGTGGATGGATGAGTGGGTGGGTGGGTGGATGGATGAGTGGGTGGGTGGGTGGGTGGATGGATGGGTGGGTGGGTTGGTGGATGGGTGGGTGGGTGGATGGATGGGTGGATGGGTGGATGGGTGGGTGGATGGATGGGTGGGTGGATGGATGTGTGATTGGATGGATGGATGGGTGGATGGATGTGTAAGTGGATGGATGTGTGAGTGGATGGATGTGTTGGTGGGTGGGTGGATGGATGTGTGAGTGGATGGGTGGGTGGATGGATGTGTGAGTGGATGGATGAGTGGATGGAGGAGTGGGTGGGTGGGTGTGTAGGTGGATGGGTGTGTAGGTGGATGGATGTGTGGGTGGGTGGGTGTGTAGGTGGATGGGTGTGTAGGTGGAGGGATGTGTAGGTGGATGGATGTGTGTGTTGGTGGATAGATGGATGGATGTGTTGGTGGGTGGGTGGATGGAGGGATGTGTTGGTGGATGGATGGATGTGTGTGTGGGTGGGTAGATGGTGTGTTGGTGGATGCAAGGCTGGATGGATGGATGGGTGGATGCAAGGATGAATGGATGGATGTGTTGGTGGATGGATGGATGTGTGGGTGGATGAACAATGCCTCAAACTGCGCTAGCAAAATCATATATGTGTGTTCTACATTCATTTAATAGCTCTATATTCTTACTGTCAACAATTGACAAAAAATAGGAAATAAACATTGTGTTTTATATATATTTGTCTCATATATAAATATATACAATAGTTCTCAAAAAAATCATTATGAAAGCAAACACTTCTCATTGAATACTGAATATCAACAATTGTCAAATAAAAAAACTATAAAAAAATAAAACAAACATAGAACATCAGAACATCAGAGATCTCATCATAAACTCGAACATTTCTCATCGAATCCTTCCACATGACCTTTATAGCTCTATTTTCATACTGCGTGTGAACAACAGTGTTTTTTATTTTATTTTTTTCTGATACAAAACTATACTTTGTTCTATTGATTTTAGGCTGAAATGTGACCGGGACACATGGAGAGATTGACTCCTCCAGCACATGAAGCCATTGAACAAAGCACAGAACATAATCCAGAGTGACACCGGAGCAGAAGTCATGACTCCTTGACATGTTTTCCAACAGCAGAGCTGAAACTTTAAAACGTCTCATTCATAAATGCATGCAAACAAGCAGCGACAGATTTGCACGTCTGCATTTCCATTAAAGCTCCAAATCAATTTAATAAGGGCAACATGTAAGTCAGCGCCCGGTAATAACAGCACAGCCGAAGGAATTAAAACCACACATTTAATTAATTCTAATTAGCATTGTTTTTAATCAACAAGCAAATTCCAAAATGACTTTTGACAAGTTAATTAGCTCATGCAAATCTGTGCTCACGTTCTCCGGCGCTGATGCATTAACTCTGAGCCAAAGCAAATTGCATCCAGCAGAAAAACACAAGCGAGGAGCAAGATTTTACATATTCATACGCATACGTAAACAGCGGCATTAGCAAACACTCATGTTGTGGAGCACTCTCTACCGATGACTTTGCTTGTGGGCGAGATCTCGTTATCATCTGAGCTTGACAAACTTAATTAAGATCTGTCAAAACTAGATGCTTCTTAATCACAATAATATACAGTTTCCTTCATGATGTGCTTCGTTTAATTACATTTCTCAATGTGAGGAGTGCAGATGACCATCAGGAAGAACAATAAACGTCTCAACTACATCTCGATCGTTTCTCATGGAAATGGAAATGAGATTAAATGGCGAGCAAATTGCTGGAGTCTCCAGCTTCTCATTTCTCAAGAACAAGAGATCGAAATGAGATCATAA
>NC_081796.1:27019185-27054185 GCF_963082965.1 Carassius carassius
ATATATATATATATATATATTTTTTTTTTTTTTTTTTTTTTTATATACATTTTAAATGCAATTTTATGCAAATCATCAAAACACACAGACCTCCACAGACTTTCATTAGAAAAAGGACAACATCCTGTCTGATAATATGGCGGGCGGCAACAGTTGCTAAGGTAGGACTGGGGAAACTACAGTAGCTTTAAGACAAACTACAGGACAATCTGGAGCCAACAAGTCATATTAGCAACTAACAAGCAGCTAAAACATCTTACATATATCCAAAAAGGGCTGCTTACCTCGTTTATCTTTTCCAAAGTTAATGTACGGAATAACACGAAGCAAAAGGAAAGATAAGGGAATATTTTAGTGTTGGTCATCTCAAACCACTATTCAACATGGAAGAGAAAACACAGGAAAGACAAGCAACTTTCACACTGAACTCGACGTTTATCTGAACTCTAAAAACAATCTTTATTCATATTCAATCGAGCCCTCAGGGCGGGCGTCTGGGCTGAAATATTGATTTCATTCAGATGTGAAGGATAAAGCTGTGAGGTTATGGTGAGAGGATGCACAAACACAGAGCCGTGATGGCTGATTTAACGCTGCCCACGTCTCTCAGTCGCACTAGACGTTAAAAAACGGCCGATCCCGCGAGTCGCGTCGTGTGTGTGAAGATAATGCACATCATATGGTGGTGAAACAGAGAGATAAACCTTGTGTAGTCAACGGGATTCAACAGAACTGGAGCGGTTTGGGGATGACATGATGAGCTCATGCAGAAAACTACTGCAAATAATGTTCTTCCTCAGTATTTCTGTCTTGTTTTCCAGTAAAAGTTATATCTAAACATACTTAAATCAAGAAATGTTTACTTGAGAAGCAAGGTGACAACGAAACAAGGTGATAAAAAAAAAAAACTAAATTAAGTGAGTTTTTTATTTTTATAACAACGATTATGTATGGAAATCCTGTTTCCGGCTCTGAAAAAAAAGAAAAAGAAAAAGGAAAAAAAGTTGTTGCGACTTTTTATCTCACAAATCTGACATTTTTTCAAAGAATTGCGTAAATATAAACTCGCAATTGTGAGAAATTTTTCATTTGAATTGCGTAATTTAAAATACCAATCGCAAGTTATAAAGTCAAAATTGCGAGATAAAAACTTGCAATTTTGACTTTATAACTTGCGGTTTTACTTTATATTACACAATTATGAGATAAAAGTCAGAATTGCGAGATAAAAAGTTGCAATTACCTTTATTATTATTTTTTTATTCAGTGGCAGAAACGGGCTTCCATATATATCTGTCAGTCAATGGGTCTGTACGTTTTTTTGTTTTAATTACGTTTTTTTTTTTACACACGGACAGATAATTGTTCCTGTTTTAAGCATAAACTCACATAAGCTTATTTTAAGTAATTTTGCTTCTCAAGTAAATGTATCTTGATTTAAAAATATTTAAATATTTGTACTGGAAACCAAGACAAAAGTATTGTTTAAAAATACTTAAATCAAGACACTTTAACTTATGAAGTAAAAGGACTTAAGTTTTGCTTTCTGAAAAATTTATAAAAATTAAGTGAGTTTATGCTCGAATTAAGAAAATAAGATCTGCCAATGGGGTCAGAAAACTAATCCCATCTTCCCTTTGAATTAAGTTAATTTGTTCTTGTTTTAAGCGTAAACTCACTTAAGATACTAAGTCTTGTTTTCTGAAAGTAAGTGAGATATTAAATATTAAGTTTTGTTTTTTGAAGAATGCATCAGAATTAAATGAGTTTATACTTAAAACAATAATAATAAAAAAATGGGTTAAGAAAATATTAGTACTAACAGTCAAGTATTTTTCTGATCTCATTGTTAGATATTTTTTTCCTGTTTTAAACACAAATTCACTTAATTAAAAAAGACAAAAAAAATCTATTTAAACATTCTTAAATTAAGATCCATTTATTTGATATGCAAAATGATTTAAGATATGAAAAAAAATACAAAAATTTTTTTTTTTAAAACAAGAATAAATATCTGTCCATGGGAGAAGAAAATGTAATATTTTTTCCAACCCTACAGGCAGATTTCTTTTCAAGCATAAACTCACTTAATTTTGGGGAAATAAGACTTAATATCTTACATAATTTTTCTTCTCAAAGTAAGTAGATCCTGATGTAAGAAAATGTAGATATTTGTACTGGAAAACATGATGATATTAAGTCTTGCTTTCTGAAAATTAAGTGAGTTTATGCTTAAAACAATAACAATATCTGCAAATGGTGTCAAAAATGTTTTTCCTTTGAAGTTCATTTTTCTGTTCGAAATGTTTTCTTGTTTTAAGCATAAACTCACTTAATTTTCAGAAAGAGGGACTTAATATCTAAAGTTATTTTGCTTCGTAATTAAATCTACATTACATTTATGCATTTAGCAGACGTTTTTATCCAAAGTGACTTACAGTGCATTCAAGCTATACATTTTTTACTACTGTGTGTGTTCCCTGGGAATCGAACCCACAACCTTTTGCACTGCAAACGCAATGCTCTACCACTGAGCCAAAGGAACATTAAACGTTTTGATTGTGTTGACAAACATACCGAGTAAGAAACTTTTTGCAGTGAATACTAATAGAATAGTTCTACTAAAAAAATAATAATTTACTGACTTCATGTTGTTTCAAATATGAGAGATGTTGGACGAAATGTCAAAATTTCTACATCAAGCTCTGACAAAATTGTTGCACAGAAAACTTACATTATTATTCAGTTACCACCCTTAAAAAATAAGATGCAAACAGCATGCAGTGATGTACAAACGTGATAAAACAAATGATGTCCAGAGTAAACTAAAGCAAAAGGACGCACCTCGTATTCCTCTTTGAAGCCGTAACCCTCGGCACACTTCATCTGTGTGATGTGCTGGAGGAGATCGGCCACACGGATGGCCGGATGAAGCTGTCCCGTCTGATATGGGACATCCACCGCCTCGCGCTTCTTGAAGGAGTGAGTGTGCGACTGAACCAAGCTGCTGGTCTCGCTGTTCATGGTGTGGTTTTCATCTGACGGGAAAAACGCAAGGGACAAATGCTCAGCAAACGCAAACTGTGAAGGACTGGATGAGCAGTAGGTTGACGACTACATGAAGAGATGAGCACATAACAACAGGTGAGTCGAGTCCAAACATGTGCATAAACAGAACCAACAAAACCAAGCCGTCTGTTCTAGCTAAAGAAACTGGCTATCCGATGTCAAAATGAGGTCGCACGAATGGTGAAATGGTGATGTCTGGATGTGGCACCTTCACGACAGGGTTGGGAACCAATACCAAAAGAAAGCACATTTGAGGATGCAGGTGAGTGAAGGGTGTCACAAATACTGTATGCATGAAGTCATGGGTGACGCCATGCTAGCTAATGGGAGGCGAAATGCGACACAAGGCCATGCGAGAGAGGCGACACGGTTTGAGGGGAGAGGGGGGAGCGGATCCCACTGACAGTCACCCCCAAAAAACACAGGGCCGATTGGCAACTTACCATTAATGGGCACTTTTTAAGAGGATACATAGGTTAAACGTGAAGAAAGAAAACAGGAAGAGAGAGGAAAAAGGGTGTAAGCAACAAGATAGTTGAACATGAAGTCCAGAGAGTATCTGAGGTTCTGACTGACTTCCTCTGAACCGTCTGAGGTGTCGAAATGAAGGAATGAGACGAGGCTGAATCTGAACCTGCTCGACGCTCGGGTTCCTCAAGTACAAATCCCATTCAGATCCTTAACCTTCATACGTTTGTAGCGGTAACGGATACAACTTTCTAAACCGACCTAAACGAGTCCTACACGCGATTCAAGCTGGGATTTCAACAAAACAACTACAACGTTGTTTCAACGTTTTACTTCTCTTAAGATCTTATTAAAATTTCCAGGCTGAATTCGAAGTACTCAAGTAACGTTTTCGCAATAAACATCATTTTATTTCAACACTGAAACAACAAAAGACAATATTTCAACCACTTTCAATGTTTATTCAATGTCTTGGATCAGTGTTGAATTTTGTTTCAATCAATTTGCATAAATTTTGCAAATCAAATTGACACTGCAACATTGTTTCAACGTTTTACCTTTCTTAAGATCTTATTAAAATTTCCATTCTGAATTTTAAGTACTTAAGTAACATTTTCGCATTAAATGTCATTGATTTTCAACATTCAGGCATTATTTCAATCACCTTTCAATGCTTATTCTACATCATGGATCAAGGTTGAATTGGTGTTGAATTTTGTTTCAGATTTTTGTTTGTTTCAAGGTATTACCTTTTCTACCAATCTTGTTAAAATTTCAATGTTGAATTCTACGCATTTTGGTTAAGTTTTTTTTGTTGCATTACATCAACATTATGAATCGAGGTTTAATCACTTAAACGTTTTTTTCAAAGTTGATTTCTATGTATTCAGTTAAGCTTTCTACAACCTTTTTTGCATTCAATGTCATTGTTGTTCAATGTTGATACATTTTTTCAACCACATTTCAACGCTTATTCAACGTCATGGATCAAGGTTTAATCAGTGTTGAATTTTGTTTCAATTTTGCAAATCAACATTTCAGTGTTTTTTGTTTTTTTTTACTGTTGAAAAAAAAAATTAATGTTGATTTCTAAGTATTTTGTTAACCTTTCTACAACTCTTAACACTTAACTTTTTTTCAATGTTGAAACAACTGACAATATTTCAACCACATTTCAACGTTTAGTCAACGTCACGGATCAAGGTTGAATTGGTGCTGAATTTGTTTCAATTTGCAAATCAAAACAGCATTGTTTTACTTTCCTATAGATCAAGTCTGGATTCTAAGTACTTTGGTAATGTTTTTGCATTAAACGTCATTGTTTCATTGTCACAACTGACTTCTGTGCAACACAAAGGAAGATATTTAAAAATGAATGAAATAAAGGCAAACTGTTTGGTTCCCAACATTCTTTAAAATATCTTGTTTAGAGTTCCACAGAAGACAGAATCAACACGAAGGAGAGCAAATGATAATAGCTGAATGATAATTTTCAGGTGAACTATCGCTTTAAGACAACATAAGTGCTTTATGGGACTCCTAGTTCAGTAATTCCCTTGTTAGTACGCATCCTTGTGTCTTTGATGAATGGGAAATATACTTCCTGAACCCAAGATCTCATGTAATCTAGTGATTAGGAGCCGTTTTTAAAAGTGATAGATTAGCATTAAAATAGGTATTGTTATAAAAAAAGACTCTTGACATGTGCACAATTGATTTTAGAAAGACAAAGTGTGTTTTAAACGCTATCGTGAGCATAAAGAGCGTGTCTGAAGACACTGATGGAAATGAACATGGGTCGCTTTTTTCGTTCGTGCCACACTGTCACTCCCCCCTCATCCGGTCCACATTATCTGTCCATGCACATGAGAGGTCATAGACATACGTGACGTCACACAATGCGGATGGGATGGGGTGAAGCCTCGGCTCGGGGAGGAATAAACCCTCAAGTCTCACACAGAAGAGAAAAGCAGGCAGGTATGAATGTGAGGAAGCGTCAGATCTACTTCCTGTCTGTCTCTCGTCAACACAAACAAGCTGTTCTCAGGACGCCGTCATGTGTGGAGACAGAAGCAGAGGTTTTCTCACCTAAGATTGCGGTCGGCACGAAGGGATCTGCTCACGGCCGAGAGACGTGCAGAGGTTTACAGAGAAGAGAAAAGCGGTTCAGTCCACACTGATCCAGATCAAGTCAGGAAGGTTAAACAGGTGGCCATACAGACATAACTGGTTACCCACAAACCCCATGAAACGGTTGGACATGCTTTACTGGTTAAACAGTTGATACCCTTAAACAAAGAAAAAGACTGTAAAATGTAAAGGTTTACACTATCGTTTAAAAGTTTGGGGCCGGTGAGATTTTTTAAACGCAAAGTTATTTGATTCTAAAACACTGTAAAAATGTCTAAATATTATTAAAATTTTAAACATCTGTTTTCTGTGTGAATCTGTGTTAAAGTGTAATGTATTTCTGTGATGCTCCGCTGTATTTTCAGCATCATTCCTCCAGTCTTCAGTGTCACATGATCTTCAGAAATCATGAAAATATGATGATTTACTGCTCAAGAAACATTTCTAATTATTATCAATGTTGAACACAGTTGTGCTGCGCAATATTTCTGTGGAAACTGTGATGCATTATTTTTCAGGATTTACAGATGATCAGAAAGTTCAAAAGAACAGCATTTATTTGAAACAGAAATCATTTGATACATTATAAATGTATTTATCGTCACTTTTTAATTAATTTAATGCGTCCTTGATGAATGAAAGCAGCATAAATTTAGTATCTTTGAAATAATTTAGAGTAAAATTTGTTTTTTTTTTTACTAATTACTAGTTTTTAGTTTGAAATTTGTTTTTATATACATTTTAATTAAAGTTCTAGTAATTTTTTGTAATTAATATTCACTTTATTATTAATTTGTATTCATATACATTTAGTTAATATATTAATTATTATTAATGTATCAGGATAAACTAAATTAATAAGAGAAACGTTGTCTTAGCAACTAGCTAAAATAAAACTAGTTTGTAAAATATTTTATTTTAGTTTGTTTAGTATATTTCAGTTATTATTGCAGAGTAAATTATTTTTTTTAATAGGAGCTGAATATTTTTTTTATTTTATTTTTATTTTTTTTATATAATATATTTAATTAGTTTATTTTATTTCAAGTAATGAAAAGGTTTCTTTTAATGGGTTTTAAATAAGTTTTTAAAAATATTTTATTTTAGTATATCTAGTGTATTTTAATTCAAGTTTATAAAAAAAAAAAACTTTTTTTTTGACGATTTGTAGTTTTCATTGACTACAATATCCCTGAATTAAAAAAAAACATTTTGAACAATAAACATATACTGTTAAGTAGCACATTAGCATATAGATGAACTCAAAGTTGTGGATGTGGGCTAAAACAACTCCGATTGTGATTTCATGCGGTCTATAAAGCTCAGTTATACAACAGACGTGACAAAAGCGTCACATGCAGAGCTTTACCTGGATAGTAGGAGTTTGGCACAGCGGTGCTCAGTGTGTTAGTCTTCAGGGTGAACGAAGACGGCGACGAGACAGCTTTCAGAAGAAAGAAGCAGTCAAGATGTGATGAGTAAGCAAATAAACAGCACATATGAATTCTTAAAACACCAACAAACATTTAAATGCGACTTACATTTCTATATGCATCAAACATGTCACCATACACTTACTAAAATAACCTTTATTTGTATTTTGATGCCATGTTAACCTATGTACCAAATATAAATTGGTATACTATTATGCCATGTACTATTGTAGTTATTCTTTATTGTTGAGTTTTTGTCATGTTTTTAAAATATTACATTTTATTAAGTATTAAGATTTTATTAATATTTTGAATTAGATTTGATTTTCATATTTTCTGTTTTCTCTTTAATTATAGTGTTTTTTATAGATTTTTGTTTGTTTTTTTATAAAATTTTAATAATTCTAGAAAGGTTTTGTAATTTGTATTTATTTATTAAATATAATGACTTATGAATCTGGTGATGCGATACATTTGGATGGAATTTACTTTTGATTTAATTTGAGAAAATTTGGATAAATAAAAAGTAGGAATGAACACTTCACTGATTCATTGGTTGACTTTTATGACTTCTTGAAATAATATTAAAGAATACAGTTTACTAAACTTTTTTTTTTAATGGAATATATCAAACATTTTCATCTATGATTTCAACATTAAATCTCTGTTGTGAAGCATTTTGTTTGGAAACAAACAATAATAGTAAAATAAATATTAAAAAATGTAATATATTCTTAAACTGTTAAAGATTTGTTATTATTAAAATTGTAACACATTTTAAATTGTTATAGTTTTATGAATTCAAGTGATTAGATTATTAACATTCAATTATATGGTTAAAATGGAATCCAAAAACGTTTAAACAGAAAAAAAAAAAAGATAAATTAAAATAAATAAATAATACAATTTCATAGGAAACTATTATTGATGCAACGTTTTATGATTTATTTTTTTTAATTTATAAAGGTTTTATGAATTCAATTTAATTATTTACACAGAATGGAATAAAAAACAAATTAAACAGAAAACAATTTCATAGGGTAATATTTTTGTTTAAAGTTTTATGAATTTTTTTAACTATTAAAACTGCAGTTGATTAGACAGTCTTTTTATTATTAAAACTTTTTATTATTTTATTATTAAAACAATTAAATAAAAGATACCGATTTCATAGGGTGCTACTTATTTATGGTAGTTTAGTTTTGAACCAGACTACATCTGAAATCAATCTTCAGAAGCTGACCGATGCAAGACCTGCTACAGAATATCTATACTATCTAGAATAAATATACAGAATAAGTGGCAGGAAAGGAGAAGAGCTATGATTGGCTGAGTGAAGCACATGGGCGGGGTCAGACACAAGCGGAGTTCTGATTGGCTGAGTGAATCAGGTGGGCGGGATAGACAGATTCTAAGTGTGAGATCTCATTCATGTTCATGCTTAATTCAAACAAGACACATCAGATCACTTTCCGATCCTTTCGGTGTTTGAAAGGACAGGAGCGCGAGTGATTGCTGGCTTCTGGCTGGACTGTGGTGTGATGCTCAGAGACTCACAGCGTCCGTTCAGGTTGTGTGTGTCCATGAATGAAATGGCCTCGTCGCAGCTGGTGCCCTGCTCAGCGTAGCTCTTGTCCATGGAGTTCACCATCACCGTCATCTCCTGCCTCGTGCTGCTCAGCGTCTCCTTACGCTTCTTGGCCAGTTTCCTTCAGGAAAGACACACACAGATCACCGTCTGCAGAACTGTGAGAAGTAGACTTGTGCTTCTGTGTGTAAGAGCAGAAGCATGAGAGCTGCATTCATGAAGGGAGAAAAATGTCATTCAAAATTGCACAATTTAGGCAGAATTTTTCTAGCTAATTATTATTATTGCTAAATAAAAATCACATACACACACAAAAAATAGTATTGCAATATTTTACTATTGTAACAAAATAAAAGAGTAGGCTAGAAATCTAGATTTCTAGGTATCTAGAAAAAAAATAAAAAAATAAAAACCTTAAGGCTGCACAATTTAGCAATTTCTTGTGATTTCATATCAATGTATACTAATTATTTTCATATTTTTTTTTATTACCACTGTATGATTTTATTTGTAAAATAACAAATATATGTATATACTTTATAGAAAATGCTGCAAAGTTTAACAAAATATTAATATAACTATTTAATAATAAATATATTAAAATAATTAAAAGAAATAAGAAATCGTACTATTGTAGTTTCACTATTGTTATATTTCACTATAAAATAAGAAATCAAATCAAATAATTATGAAAAAATATTTTAAAACTGAAAAAAAAAACAGCAGCACAATTTAACAATAATTTTTGTAAACAATATAAGTAACCACTTCATTATTATTACTAAACACAAATATTAAACAAAACAAGACTTTACAATAAAAAAGGTACAATTACAAAACTACTATGAAAAATACATTAAATATAAATTTAATGACTAAATCCTGCATAGCATATACAGTAGATCACGCATATTTCACTAAATCACATAAACAAATAAAATGCGTTATTCGCGCATAGTTGGACGCTTGAACATTTTGGGTTTACTCAGTTCATTTGCGCGTGAAACTCACTCCGCTTGCTACGTCATAATCACGTCACTACTAGAGCAAGCTCCTGATTGGTTAACGAGGCGTGAATTTTCACCAAAGTTCAGATTTTTTTTAACTCACGCAATTCATGCAAAATCACACGTTGCGCACATCAAAACGCCTGAAATGCTCAATTTGCGCAAAACACATCATTCGTCCCGCCTCATTCGCACGAATCACATCGCAGGATGTCTATTCGCGTCTTTGGATTGACTTAACACGTAAATCACTCACGTTTAACGCTTCATTCGCGTCTGCTGTGAGCCATATTTTGGTTTTAACTGAGTTTCAAAGAAGGTGAATAAGACAGTTGTCCAAAAGCGCCTAGCATGAGTGCGTTTCTGTTTCGCGATGAGAACGGCGATCCCCTTAAAGACACTCGTCTCGCTCTCTTCAGCTTTAATTAACGGAGGCTTGGAGATGATGACAATCAGTCAAGGGAGGCTGATGCAATATTAGTCTGTATTTGGGTTAACACTACTCGGGTAACTATCTATCTATCCAGGTAAGAAAGTTACATTTTTCTAATAAATAACATTAAATTATCTTTATATAAAATTACAAGTAACTTTAAATTTAAACTAATATAAAACATTATTCATAATTTATATTTTAAGTATATATGAAAGTATATGTAAACATTACTTTTAAATTACATTTTTACTCTTAATATATATTTATTAATATTATATTACAAATGTTTAGATTTAAATATTTAAAATTATATATTATTTATTTTTTAGAACTATTTATTATATATTTTATAAATTACATACACTTTTTTAAAATATGAAAATAATTATTATATTAAATGTACATATACATTAAATTATTTAATATGTAAAACTTTATTTTACTTTGTATGTTAAAATTTAATTAAATCCTCATTTAAAAATTATATGAATATAAATTGATGTTTACAAAATGTTTAAATTATATATATATATAGATATATACAGACATAAATTAATTTAAAACTCTAAAACGTTTAAATTCTGTACTTATATTGACTTTAAATGCATAGATAGTTATATGATATTTCAAGTGCATTTAAATATTAGATATATACTGTATGTATATATTTTATAAATTACACACATTTTTATATTAAATATTAACCCTTTCACGCATAGTGGTCACTACAGTGGACAGCTATTAAAAAAGCATTTTCTTGAATTTGCACGGGTTTTTATGATTTTTTCCCCCTCCAAACCAAGATGGCCAAGGGTCAGTCAGACATGCCAAGTTGCTCCAGAATATCCACCCATTCCTTCTATCCTAGGAGACTCTTGTAGGTAAAAAAAATATTGCAGCATAAAGCAATATCTAATGAGTCATATCACAGTAAAATTTTCCAAGTTTTGATTTTAGATTGAGAGAAAACTCTGATTAATCACATGTCCACTGTAGTGGACGTCATGCATGCAATGGCTATATTTCAGCTACAATTCATAATTATAATGTGAATATTGTTTTTGAAATGTAAAACTTAAAAACTTAATATGCATTGACTTTTTCTACTGTAAATAAATGTATTTGTATTATTAGAATGTAATTTTCATTGACATCGAAAAAAGTCATGTGATTACATAATGTATGACACTTGTAATGCATTACTTTACTTGTTAGATCAAAAAGTAATCTGATTTTATAATGCATGTTATTGTAATGCGTTTTTTTACTAATAACATCAAAAAGTAATCTGATTACCTAATGCATGTTACTTGTAATGCATTTCCTTTCTCATAACATCAAAAAGTAATCTGATTACATAATGCATGTTACTTGTAATGCATTTCCTTTCTCATAACATCAAAAAGTAATCTGATTACCTAATGCATGTTACTTGTAATGCATTTCCTTTCTCATAACATCAAAAAGTAATCTGATTACATAATGCATGTTACTTGTAATGCGTTTCCTTTCTCATAACATCAAAAAGTAATCTGATTATGTAATGTGCGTTATTGTAATACGTTTTTTTACTCATAACATCAAAAAGTAATCTGATTATGTAATGCATGTTACTTGTAATGCGTTTCTTTACTCGTTACATCAAAAAGTAATCTGATTAGGTAATGCACATTACTTGTAGTTAATTACTTGTTAGATCAAAAAGTAATCTGATTTTATAATGCATGTTATTGTAATGCGTTTTTTTTACTAATAACATCAAAAAGTAATCTGATTACCTAATGCATGTTACTTGTAATGCGTTTCCTTTCTCATAACATCAAAAAGTAATCTGATTATGTAATGTGCGTTATTGTAATGCGTTTTTTTACTCATAACATCAAAAAGTAATCTGATTATGTAATGCATGTTACTTGTAATGCGTTTCTTTACTCGTTACATCAAAAAGTAATCTGATTAGGTAATGCACATTACTTGTAGTTAATTACTTGTTAGATCAAAAAGTAATCTGATTAGGTAATGCATGTTACTTGTAACACATTACTTTACTTGTAACATCAAAAAAGTAATCTGAATGGGTTATGCATGTTACTTGTAATGCGTTGCCCCCAACACTGATCATTTCAGATGAGATTGAAAAAACGTATCGCTAGGTTTTCTCAGAGGAGGGCTATGATAGAAATGTGCATGTCCATCTTGAACATAATCATAATTATCAGCTAATAAGGGTAAATCTCCATACTCTGGTGCACTGGAGGGAGCATCTGAGTGGTTTCCACAGTTGTAGCTTGACAGGCTGTAGAAACTTCTGATGGAATCACGTCCTCATGTTCTGATATCATAGATACGCGAAGTGCAACTTGTATGAAGTTGTATGAAGCCACTGCAATATTTTGCATTTATATTTTTTGCATATATTTTATAGTTTTCACATTATTTGATATAATTGCATTGATTAGTTTGTTAAATTCACATACTTTATCTGTTTGATTATTGTCTTATATTTAATACAGTATATCTTCAGTTTAAACCAACCGCATGCTGTCCACTCAAGTGGACATCTGAAGATCTCTTTGAAAAATTTGTAAAAAAATAAAATAAAAATCAATTCTTGTTTTTCATGCCCTAAGAGCAATAAAAACACATAGGAAAAAAATCCTGACTGAGGTTATCATAATTCATGCATGAAAGGGTTAAAATAATTATTATACATTTCATTATATGTGTTATATGTAACACACACACACATATATATATATATATATATATATATATATATATATATGTTTAGATTTAATATTCTTATAAATTTATATCTAAATAAATAGTATTTTCTGTATATTAATACTCAATAATGGATTTTCCTTAAAACTAATTTCTGGCTAAGCTCTGCTGTTGGCACAAGTGAGGAGGTTTAATGCGGCCATCTGCACACAGTGGCAGTAAATGAGAGCACTGTGTGTTTTGGGGGCCACTGGTGGTTTAATGCGATCTGTGCTTCCTCTCGGGTCTCAGGGGTCTGTCGGGGCCCATGGTATCTTTAATAGAAACCAGCGCAGCGACTCGATGGATCCTGTCCGGCTTTAAGTGGTCTAAAACAGCGGCGATGCCTGGACAGACCTGAGCCGCACATGAAACATAAATAAATTAAAGTGAAGCCATTTCTCTGCTTCATCCGTTCATCTGCTGAAGGTCAGCGCAATACGAGCTTTCACAAATGGAGAAACCATTTACGCTCTCCATCTGAGAGGCTCTGGGTAACACACACACACACACACGCATGTTAGCGCTCCTTTCTGGCTAACATACAGCTAATCAATGAGTTTAGAGCTAGAAACTAGACATTTCTGAGTGAAATCGGTTTTAAAGTAAATTCTGTATCATTTTGGGGGCTTTGTAAAATTACATGCAGTAGAAAAATAAAATAACATACACACTTTTTGTTTTACATTATCATTATATTAAATTTAAAAGTCTGTTTACAACTTTTAGAATTGCAGTCAGTTAAAGTTAAACGAGTGAATGCAAGGACCAATTAGCAGCATTTAAAATGAGTTGCTGAGCAAAATAAATCTGTCTGATTGACAAACATAATCATACCAAAGCTCTGTGTCTATAACTTATATGGAGAATTGCGACACATGTTGCACGTTTAAATACATTACGGCATTTTAATTCTGTTAACAGACCATAGTTTTTAGAGATGACCAACGTCTAGGATTCGTCAATAGTCAAACTTGTTTCATTCCTGAATGAATCTGTGATTTTGGGTGAATCAATTGTATGAATTGTTCACTTGATTGTTTCTGAACGAATCGTTTGAACAAATGATTCAAATGACTCGTGTCGCCACCTACTGGTGCAACGATGTAACAGCATAAAGAATCACCGCAATTAATACAAATCAACTGACTCTATATATACTGTGTTTGTGAATTAAATATATATATTATGATAGATGTAGTATTTAACAATACACAGTTACGATAAATCTTGAAATGCAGAAAAACACAATTAATTTTTGTCTGTAGCATTTCTAAACAGAGTCTGTCCGTATGCTAATAAGGCATAAGCCTGTTCCTTCAAACTCCAACTCTATGCTAATTTATTTTCCCAATTATTCCGATCTTATTTACTACAATGGGATTTCTGAGGTAATAACACTTCAAAGTGCAGAGATCGGGAGACTAAATCTCTAGTGTGATGCGCACTTCTGATTTACAGCGCCTTGCCATCATCTAAATTGGCATACATTTCAGACGCTCGTATCTGCAAAGATTTGTCCTGGAGCTGACATTCTCACACTATACTTAAAAACAAACGAGAGTCTCTGCAGAAAGCCCTGGAACATGACAGAAGCACAGCAATTACTGGTTTCCTCGCGTGCTCAACAGCGCTAGCAGGGCCTTAGCCATCACGTCACAATGTCAAACGCAATACCAGATAATTTAAGACTTTAAGACCAAGAAAAGAAGAATAAACTGAATGGCACACAATGTGTTTTTCATAATTTACTTCAATAAATTATGAATTAAATATCACATAAATTCTAGCGCAAATGTCTAAGGATCCTTAAATCACTGAATTTACAGATGATCGACCAAATGTTTACGAGTTTCTGATTAAAATGAGAACAAAGGTCTCAAAAAGCGGAGGAAAATTAACTTCATTCACAGGGAAAACAAGTTTTCATTTCCCATTGACATTCATTCAACTACATTTCTCAAAAAATAAGACTTCATATCTTGATTTTCTAACTCAAGTTAATGTATCTTGATTTAAAGATGTTCAGATATGTATAATGAAAGACAATACTGAGGAAGACGATATTTAAAAAAAAAAACATTCTGCACTATTTTAACACCTTTCATTTATTGAAGGGCAAACTAAGGTCTTTTCGAGACCTTTTTAAGGCCCACAGAAACTCTATTCTATTCTATTCCGTTGCCAATGGTTTAGGAAAGAAATAAAGTCACACACAAAAAAACTAAGTAATTGAAGCTTTTCTAACATTTTCTTTATAGATTCTTACTGGTTTGTTCAAAAACAACTAAATATCGACAGTCTAATCTACCATATCTCAACATCTTTATTCTAATTTATGGGGCTCTTTTCTGTAAAAATTGAGTTTTCAGACACAGCCTGCGTTTGAGACTTTTTACCAGTTAGTTGAGCCAAAATATTCAACATTTAATAAAAAATAATAATAATAATAATTGATAAAAAGCAGTCTTTGATCACATCGAAACTGTATGCAAAACCTAATCATTTTTTAAAATCTACATTTATATTTACACTTTGCCCTGTGATAACAAATGTACATTTTCATCAACGCTTATGAATGCAGCGTCCTGGGATGATGATGATGATGATGATGGTATAAAAACGCTCTCTCAGACTCATCAACACAGGGTCCAAACTAATGTATTTGTGCTTCTCCTGATCCTCACAGCGAAGTGAAGCCAACTCTCAATCATCTTGTTGATTCAGTTGTGTTCCTTATGACAGCCGCTCAACATTTCTGCCCAACGGGAAGCTAATCGCTTAACTGTTTGCTTCAGACCGTCTGCCACACGAGCAAAACTTAATGGATGTTGTCATTTAAAGTGTAATCTGTAATGCGTGAGTTTAAACAGTCTATTGTGGGAGCATCTGGTACAGTAGTTTACCAGTGAATACTAGTCCCATTACACACTCATATCATATCATATCATATTTATAACCAATATAAGATAACAAAAAGCTACGGGTTTCAAAACATCACTGCACCAACCGATATACATTCATTATACATTCAGGTTACCATTTCTACAGTGAATTAATAGTGATGCTGCACTTAAATACTACTAATAAATCACTCAGAGATCATGATATATAGGTTTGGAGACTGTCAGAGATATCTATTCATCCAAATGCTGCTGCTAATATATTCGTACTGGTTTCTATTTTTACTGCTGACAAACTCGTCACCCGTGGGTTTTTACTAACACATGTGATCTGTGTTTTGAGCAATTGTGTCTGCATTTTGTCAGACACCTGGTAACATGGGATTACTGGAGCTGCAACTGTTCTGCGTATCAAAATTGTAATTTTTTCCATTACAAAGCAGGATTTGAAAAGGAATGAAGGGTTGTGGATGCATCGTCTGGTTATTTCATGGGCGTCTCAGTGCTGAAGCCTGACAAAGCCTGAGATGTTCAGACTGTCGCTGTCGTTTATGCACCTGGGAGGGAAGGTGATTGAAACACCGACAGGGAATTTGGCAACAGCGTGAAGAGCCTATTTCCTTGCAAATGTCATATTCACTGTAAAACTAAGAGCGAGCTGAGAGAAAATGGGAAATAAATGTAACATTGTGTTACTGAGCACGTTGAATAAATGACCAAAAAAAAAATTCTAGATGAAGAATCAAGAAAATCAGTTAATCCAGTTTAAGGTTGGTCTGATTTGAAGGTTTTAGAGGAATATATTAAACATTAGAATGCTCTTAGACTGGTTTAGGCTGTTTATTTCAGTCCTGTCTTTCTGAATCTGTAAATGTGGTAGAAATTGTTTCTCTAATCGCTTTTTATCAACCACTTAGCAACACCCTAGCAATCACCAAAACACTTTAGCAACACCCTAGCAACCACGCAAATACTCTAACAACCACCAGAACACCTTAGCAACCACATAGCAACACTTTAGCAAAAGCCAGAACACCTTAGCAACACCCTAACAACCACCCAAATACTCTAGCAACAGCCAGAACACCTTAGCAACATCCTAGCAACCACCCAAATACTCTAGCAACAGCCAGAACATCTTAGCAACACCCTAGCAACCACATAGCAACAACCCGAACACCTTAGTAACACACTAACAACCCAAATTATCTCGCAACAGCCAGAACACCTTAGCAACACCCTAGCAACCAACCCAAATACTTTAGCAACAGCCAGAACACCTTAGCAACACCATAGCAACCACCCAAATACTCTTGCAAGAGCCAGAACACCTTAGCAACACCCTAGCAACCACCCCAAATACTCTCCCAACAGCCAGAACACCTTAGCAACACCCTAGCAACCACCCAAATACTCTTGCAACATCCAGAACACCTTAGCAACACCCTAGCAACCACACAGCAACACCTTAGCAACAACCCGAACACCTTAGTAACAACCTAACAACAACCCAAATACTCTTGCAACAGCCAGAACACCTTAGCAACACCCTAGCAACCACCCCAAATACTCTAGCAACAGCAAGAACACCTAAGCAACACCATAGCAACCACCCATAGACTCTCACAAGATCCAGAACACCTCAGCAACACCCTAGCAACCACCCCAAATACTCTCGCAACTGCCAGAACACCTTAGCAACACCATAGTAACGACCCAAATACTCTTGCAACAGCCAGAACACCTTAGCAACCACCCAAATACTCTAGCAACCACCAGAACACCTTAGCAACAACACAGCAACACTCTAGGCAACAGCCAGAACACCTAAGCAACACACCAATTTGAAAAACTAATGGAATGTATAGTCGATATAAAAAACTGGATGACAAGTAATTTCTTACTGATAAATTCTGAAAAAACAGAGGTGTTAATTATAGGACCTAAAAACTCTGCATGTATTAACATAGAACACTGTCTAAGACTTGATGGCTGCTCTGTCAATTCTTCGTCACTTAGTTAGGAACCTAGGTGTGCTATTTGATAGCAATCTTTCCTTAGAAAGCCACGTTTCTAGCATTTGTAAAACTGCATTTTTCCATCTCGAAAATATATCTAAATTACAGCCTATGCTCTCAATGTCAAATGCAGGAATTAATCCATGCATTTATTACTTCAAGGTTAGATTATTGTAATGCTTTATTGGGTGGTTGTTCTGCACACTTAGTAAACAAACTACAGCTAGTCAAAATGCAGCAGCAAGAGTTCTTACTAGAACCAGGAAGTATGACCATATTAGCCCGGTCCTGTCAACACTGCACTGGCTCCCTATCAAACATCATATAGATTTTAAAATATTGCTTATCACTTATAAAGCCCTGAATGGTTTAGCACCTCAGTATTTGAATGAGCTCTTGTTATAAGGGAAGTTGTGGCCTAATGGTTAGAGAGTCAGACTCACAATCAAAGGGTTGTGAGTTCGAGTCTCTGGCCAGCAGGAATTGTGGGTGGGGGGAGTGCATGTACAATGCTCTCTCCACTCTCAATACAATGACTTAGGTGCCCTTGAGCAAGGCATCGAACCCCCAACTGCTCCCCGGGCGCCGCTGCATAAATGGCTGCCCACTGCTCCGGGTGTGTGTTCACAGTGTGTGTGTGTGTGCACTTTGGATGGGTTGAATGCAGAGCACGAATTCTGAGTATGGGTCACCATACTTGGCTGAATGTCATGTCACTACATGTCACTACATTATATTCCTCCACATCCGCTATGTTCTCAAAACTCAGGCAATTTGATAATACCTAGTGGGCGGCAGATCCTTTTCCTATTTGGCTCCTAAACTCTGGAATAACCTACCTAACATTGTTCGGGAGGCAGACACACTCTTGCAGTTTAAATCTAGATTAAAGAACCATCTCTTTAACCTGGCATACACATAACATACTAATATGCTTTTAATATCCATATCCAAAAAGGATTTTTAGGCTGCATTAATTAGGTAAACCGGAACCGGGAACACTTCCCATAACACCCGATGTACTTGCTACATCATTAGAAGAATGGCATCTACGCTAATATTAGTCTGTTTCTCTCTTATTCCGAGGTCACCGTAGCCACCAGATCCAGTCTGTGTCCAGATCAGAGGGTCACTGCAGTCACCCGGATCCAGTACGTATCCAGACCAGATGGTGGATCAGCACCTAGAAAGGACCTCTACATCCCTGAATGACAGCGGAGACCAGGACAACTAGAGCCCCAGATACAGATCCCCTGTAAAGACCTTGTCTCAGAGGAGCACCAGGACAAGACCACAGGAAACAGATGATTCTTCTGCACAATCTGACTTTGCTGCAGCCTGGAATTGAACTACTGGTTTCGTCTGGTCAGAGGAGAACTGGCCCCCCAACTGAGCCTGGTTTCTCCCAAGGTTTTTCTCCATTCTGTCACCGATGGAGTTTCGGTTCCTTGCCGCTGTCGGATACTTCAGAAAAGTGGATTGGAAACCTCAAAACCTCCCTAGACTACTTTAAGCTGTTTATTTCAGTAGAGTATCTCTGAGTTGTATAAATACAGTAGAAGCGGTTTCTCTAATGGCTGTTGACCGTGTCTCTCCTCATGTTCACTCAGATGGAAATTCTGAACAAAACGAAACACAAGGTTCCGCCACAGCGCACTGCTGCCGGGCACGGGAAAATGACACGCGACAGATTGGCAGCACGAAGCAGCAGAGATGCCACTATCAATCCTGACACAGGAAGTAGATGCTGAGCACAGCACCAGCAGAGAGGAAACGCATCACTTCAGATGAGAGATTCGCTGCACAGAAGAGACTCATTATCAGCAAAATAAGAACACGATTCAAAAGATCTCAACCCCTGTGCTGTGCTGAAAATCCTTTACCTAATTTGGCTTTTGTAAATTGCTTGTAAATCTCTCAATAAGCTATATTATTACCTAATCTTGGATTTAATCTTTTCGTTAACTCGTTTTCTTTCAGTTAGCACAGGTTTTGTATTTCTTTGTGGAATTGGTTGATCGTAGGCCTCATCGATCGGAGCTTATGCACCATTTTTTGAGTGAAAAAAACTATTAATGGGTAATTTTGTCTCAAAAACTGAGGCGCATGAGCTCAAATCAATGAGGCTTATTATGAACCCATTCCAAAAAGAAATACAAAACCTGTGCTAATTGAATGAAAACAAGTTGATAAAAAGATTGAATCCAATACTACTGCATAACAAGAAATTTATAAGCAATGCAATTAAATTTCTGCATTTTTGGGGGGAACTAGCAACTTGCAAATGACCCGGATATGTTTGTTTCAATGAACTCTGAGATGTTGAAGCTCCAGTTTAGTTGAGGTTTATAAAAATAAAGTTTTACAAGATAATCTGTTTTTATTCTTTTCAAATGGCCTCCAGCCATCTTAGGACAGAAGGAAGGACAACACAAAGTACACAAGCACCTTCCCGCTGTGCTTTCACTCAATGCACGGCGATGATTCAGCGCTCATGCATATCTTACGCCGCTGGGCTACTTTAGTCACTGTCCCTGCAGACTCAATCCTCAGACCTTTCCATTTCTGTTTTCTCTCTTTATTTTGTTCAAATGTAACCAAAGACATTTTCTCCCTCTTTCCGTTCCATTTTTTCTGGGCGTAAAAACATCCATTTGAAGTTTAACCTGAACCCCTGCAGACAGAGCGAGGCTGTGCTGATAGTTCTAAAAAAAAGGCTCTTTTAAACAAGTAAGTTTCTCTGTGTTTTCCAGGAGAGAAAAATAAATAAAAGCCCCCGTCATGGCACGGCGACGGCCCCGGGCCCCCGGAGAGCTGTGCGGCAGATGTACCCTTGAGCAGAGAAATGTGTTCCAACCAGCGCCACATAAAACACAGAAAAGCCATTCTGTTCCTCATTTACAGATATAAATCTGGGTGTTTCGCTGACACTCACCTCTGGGTGATACTGAGACTAACGCAGCAGTGGCTCCGCTAATGTGAGCGGGATGCACTTTGCATGGAAACCGGAGCTCTGGTTCTACAAAAAGCTTGGTCTGATATGTCAGCAATAGCTGAAGACGTTCAGTAGGGAAAACTGCACTGATTTTATTTACATGTGACTTTGAGACCAAAGTGCTATTTATAAGTGGTGTTTGTTATTTCAAGATCTTCATCCTACAGTTGCGTAAAACCGCCTTAAGATAAGAAACCCTTAGTTATGCATGGGGAAAGAAAACTGTTAAACCAGTCTAAGTTTGACCTGGTTGGATGATTTCAGAGGGCTTTGAAACCTCAACACCTCCTTACTCAATACAGTATATCGTGTAAATACAGAAGAATTTCTCTAATCAACCCCCAAGCAACCATCCAAACACACTAAAAACCACCAGAGCCTTTTAGCAACCGCATAGTCAAATTCTAACAACCACCCAAACACTTTGGTAACCACCAGAACCCTTTAGAAACTACAGAGTAACACCCTTGCAACTCCCCAAATCATCACGGCATGAGTTTGCATATGGAAACATACTCACATTTACTTCAGAGCTGTGTAAAAACTATTTTACAGCATGCTGATGTATAGTGTTATATAGGTATCATTGACAGATGATTCCTAAATATAAGTCTCTTAATTCTGAAGCTGTTCTTTGTTTGAGGGGTTTAAGCTCACAGTAGCGTGAGGTTTCTATTAGTATGTATGACTGATGATTTGAGCAGCGTATTGAAATGAGCATTGAAGCCTGACATTGGCTGTCAACGCGCCATCAACTGCATTTCCCGCAGATACAGAAGTCACCTGCACATCTTCACTCACAGACTTTGACGTCTCAGACAAGCAAGCGTCTCCAAGCGTTCTCTGCTCTTAAAAGAGGAGCTGTGGCAATGCATACTGAAACAATGCCACGCTGGGGTGGGGTTTAATAGACCGCCATAAAGGAAATCACTTCTTTCATTCCTAATTATTTTTTATATTTATATAAATTATTCATTACTATTATTTTATTATTTAATTAATTATTATATATTTCAATAGGTTATAAATAATGCATATTATCTCAAACCAGCATTACAGAGTGGCAGGCTTTGAGTAAACTGGTTACTGCAGAATAAAACTAGCAGAATTTTTTTTCTAGTATGATGTAATTTCCCAAAGAATTACAACTCGATCAAGCTTTTCCAGTTTAACTCAATAATCAGATCAGACAGCGAGTCCTTTACTATGGGAAACAAAGACATCAATGCAGTGCTTACATTTGCTCATATTTTTGAGAAACATTTGTAATGGGTTTGCCCTTAATAAAGATGGATTAACAATCTTGATTTGTCATTTGAATATGATATGATGTGTGTTTATGTAAATGTGCTCTTTAGGCATGAAGGATAATATGACACGGGGAAATATTAAGATGTAATGTGTTGACAGTTTAATTAAACTGTTGCAGGTGAAGCTTAAACATCTGCTGCTCATCAGCCGACTGGAGCAGAACGAGCATCTGTCAGAAACACGTATATTAACTTATTATGGAGCAGAATCGATATGCAACAGGCGCTAGCTGCATGACTTACCTATAACTCAAATTGTACAGTAATCATGCATTAAAGTGTGTGACCATCAGCGAAATGTCTGATGTTTCCTGTGCATCAATATGATCAGAACAACATCTCCGAGCTACACTAATGGCATTATCATGTCCATTAAACTATTATCTGGCACTATAACCTTTACTCCAATAAAATCTCTAAGTACGAGATCTCTGCCAATCACACACCGCTCAGTCTCCATGAACTTCACACCGATTCACATGCTGAAGATAAATATTTCAATGCTCTTACAAATGGAATAATGTTTGTCAGCCTTTAGATAGAGGAAGAAAAACAACTATGTTCAATACATGCACTTTCTTTCTATTTCCAAACACTCTGTGAATCATAAAAAACATTTCAAGGATGATTTTCACAGCACAAAAAAATCTGAAAAGCACCTTTTCCTTTCACTTCATCCAAAACTTCAATTCAGTTTGGCTCAGTTAATATAATAAACATGTTGATATAATTTTGATTATAAAATTGATTTAAAAAAAGATAAATAAATAAATAGACTTCACTTAAACACCCTGGCAACCATATAAACCCCACTTAAATGCCTTAGCAATCACCTTGACCCCATTTTAACACCCTAGCAACCATCAGACTCTACCTTAACACCTTAGCAACCACCTAGACTCAACTTAAACACCCTAGCAACCACATAAACTCTACTTAAACACCTTAGCAACCACCTAGACTTCACCTAGACACCCTAGTAACAACATAAACCCCACTTAAACACCTTAGTAACCACCTAGACTTAACCTAGACACGCTAGTAACGATATAATCCCCACTTAAAAAACTTAGCAACCACCTATACACCCTAGTAACAACATAAACCCAACTTAAACACCTTAGCAACCACCTAGACACCCTAGAAACCACATAAATCCCACTTAAACACCTTAGCAACCACCTAGACTTCACCTAGACACCCTAGTAACAACATAAACCCCACTTAAACAACTTAGCAACCCCCTAGACACCCTAGCAACCACATAAACCCCACTTAAAAACCTTAGCAACCACCTATACTTCACCAAGACACCCTAGCAACCACATAAACCCCACTTAAACAACTTAGCAACCACCTGGACCCCAATTAAACACCCTGGCAACCATATAAACTAAACTTAAACACCTTAGAAACCACCTAGATTCCACTTAAAGCCCTAGCAATCACTGGACCCCACTTAAACACCTTAGCAACCACTTATACACCCTAACAAAAATATAAGCCCCACCTAAATACCTTAGCAACCACCTGGACTCCACTTAAACACCATAGCAACCACATAGCAACTGTCAATCACCCAGAACACAGTAAGTTAATGGTGGTGAGTTCTGCATTAGTTTCTGCATGTGCTGGTTGCTTCGTTTACAGGTTTGTGTCAGAGTTTAATGCTTCATAAGCCCCAGTGGTTCATCCGATCTCCTCTGGGAGGTTTTATGAGGATTTGCTCGCTCTGAATCCCCTTGTACGCCGCAAGCACCCATTAATCGATGATAATTAGACTCTAATTTAATTACAGACTCTGACTGCTGTCGGTGACTCATTTCCAAACTTTCCTGCACCGCCTCATCCGATCGCATTACCATTTGGAGTAAACAGGCCGTCTGATCGGCGGCTCATGGCGCAGCTACATTATCTACATCAGAGAGCGACACCAGCGATTCTCAGCCGCCGTACGACGGAGAAAACGACTCCCTCTGCTTCCTCTCTCCTCCGCAGCGCAGGAGCCATCAGCCGAGACAAATGCACATCCTCTTGTTACAATTAATTTGTTTCTTGTTCAGCGTGAGCCCTCAGTGAAGGATTTAATTAAGGCCTTAACCGGCATATCAGAGAGAGAGAAACAGAGAGAGAAAGAGAGAGAAAGAGACGGAGGGGGGGGGGGGGACCGAGAGAGAGAGAGAGAGAGAGAGAGAGAGAGAGAGAAAGAGAGAGACAGAGAGAGAGAGAGAGAGAGAGAGAGAGAGGGGGGGGGGGGGGGGGAGACCGAGAGAGAGAGAGAGAGAGACCGAGAGAGAGAGAGAGAGAGAGAGAGAGAGAGAGAGAGAGAGAGAGACCGAGAGAGAGAGGGGGGGGAGAGAGACCGAGAGAGAGAGAGAGAGAGAGAGAGAGACCGAGAGAGAGAGAGAGAGAGAGAGAGACCGGGAGAGAGAGAGAGAGACCGAGACCGGGAGAGAGAGAGAGAGACCGAGAGAGAGAGAGAGAGAGACCGAGAGAGAGAGAGCGAGAGAGTGAGAGTGCGAGAGAGCAAGAGCGAGTTTCTACTAAACTTTCCCTCTCATGTTTGAGCAAGATGTTTTACTTCAAGTCTTTATGTGACTGCAGAAGCTTCATGAAACTCTAAAACGCTCGATTTAAGGCACGATGCACTTCTAATTTATAATTTTCAAATATTTAATCCATTCTTTCACATCTCTTTTACTTATTTTTAACATGATGAGTTTGTCTGTCCATGTTAAATAGAAAAAAATCCTGCATGATACTACACAATCACAGATAAAATCATGAAATGTAATGAACAACTACACTGTACTGCTTGAAGTACGTTTCAAAAGAAAATACCATTTCAGTCTTTCTACTTTAAAATCTAATGTTTAATTTAATGTTAATGGTTTAGTTGTGAAATTTATTAGCGATTTCGGAGAGAAAATGGTTTTAAAGTAAATTCAAATCTTATTTTTAAGTGTATGTAGAGCAGGATTTTAAGATTTTGTTCATTCGGTTAAACAAATCCTTCAAGTAAATAAATCATTTTGAATGATCATTTGTTCATTATGATACTTAAACACTACTGAAGTCTCTTAAATGTGATTTTACTAAGGAATAATAACACTATTTTCAGTTGCGAATGAATCGGAGTGTTTTAACAAAAAAACTTTTAATGATTAAGTGAATCATATAGAAGACTCTTAACCCTTACCATTGAATCGGTTCACAAAAAAGATTGAAACGTCTTAATTGTCTTATTAAAATAATTAAATAAAAAAAAAACATTAATCCTTACCTAAAACTCACTTTTAAGTGAACAAATCATATTGAACGGAAGACTGTTCATTCATTACTTGTAATGTAAATGTCATTATGAAGCTTAATGCTACTGAAATCACTTAAGATTTGATGATAAGCAATCTTTAATAAAGCATAGTAAGACATTTTTTAGTCGTAAAAGAATCATAACAGAAAAGATTCATTTTTGTTGGCATCTACTGGTGTAAATATGAAATCTACTGAATCACAAAAAGACTGAAATGTCTTATTTTGCCTTATTAAAATGTGCATATTTTCAAATCATCTGTCTCCTTCAAAATTATTTGTTCACTTAAAACCACATCAACTCTGGGGACCCACCGGTGGGTCCAATATTGCATATGCCTAATTCTATAAAAATCTAAATAACAGCTGAAGTGGTTAAAATATTTCAACAAGATTAAAAAGAAAATTTTTAATAAAAACATAAGACATCATTCAGTTGTTATTGAATCTGTGCTTTTTAGCGAATCACTTGTAATGACTCATACTGTATCTACTGCCGGAAATATATGTAATCTGGACACCGAACAAATTAGTGAATGAATCTTTTTTTGTGAATAGATTCAAAAGAATCACTGGGATGAATCAAATTCCTGCTGTGGCTTAGGACAAAAACTCTTTAAAGATTCATCACACAGCGCAAGTAAAACACACTTTTTCTGACTAAATACGTTGATTATTTACTGTTATTTTTCAGGCAAGTCACTTGGGATGAATGTTAATGTTTGCACAAGACCAGATGGATGATAATGTAAATCCAGTCAGAGAGGACTGTGGTGCAGTATATCTGTGTTCAAATATAATGAGAGTTATAGATCTTTGCCATATCGGGGGATTTGATCAACAGACTCCAGATCTGATCTGGTCTTATTCTAATCCTGACTGAGGCTCTGAATCCCCACACAAACACATTCCTCCATGAACGTCACGTCTGAAGCCCTGAAGAAATCCCTCAACGAGTACAAACCAGATTAAATCTCATATTTGTCAGCGGAGTCCTCTAAAAATAAACTACATTACTTCATGCAGCACCAAACTTTACTAAGTGGGAAACACTTTACAATGAGGTTCCATTTGTTCACATTAACTATTAGCAAGAACCAACAATGGGAAAAATAAATAATAATAATAATAATCTTAGATAATTTAAAAATACACAGCAGAAAATGATTTATTGAAGATTTATTTAAGATTCATGGAAATTTACATTTCAGTTTTTCTGCTTTAAAATTTAATTTAATTCACTGAATTTCTAGCCATTTTTTGTGAAATTTACTACCAATTTATGAGTTAAAATTGTTTCTACACCATTTTTTTCACTGTATATTATTAAAATCAAAAGATATATCGGTTAAGATTATTTAATAACTAATGAATAACATGAAACAACAGATAACAAAGATGATTAAATACTGTAATAAATGTAAATATAACATTAACTAATGGAACCTTATTGCAAGTCATAAAAATATGCGACATGTATTTGATTTTTATCATGTTAAACATTCAACTCACATGTGAAATTAACTATTTAAACCAATCAAAGTCATAAATGTGAGAATGTCCTTCTCAAATATCTACAAAAATGAACAACGACAAACACTAGATTATTGTTTTAGCATGTCAAACTAAACTAAACAAATGACACTAGATTTGATATTTTGTATCTCATGAATGGCATTCAGCCGTTTTCCGTGTTAGAAGCATTTAATCCAACTATATCCAATCAGATTGCATTTCTATGTGTGTGTGTGTGTGTGTGTGTGTGTAACACATGATGATGATTAACATGCACTTATCAGACTCATGCAGAACTGAACAGAACAGAACTGAGGTAAACATGGAGGGAAGGGAACTAAAGTGATGAATCAGGGCTGATGTGCGTGTCGATGCACTAACACAGTGCAATGGGAAAACTGGACTCCTGCGCATCATGAAGCTCTTTCTTGTGCTCTAAAGGGATTTTTCATCAGCGAGCGATCAGATCAGATCAGATCCCCCCCTTCAAACCGCAGCAGCAAAGAGAATCTCCTCCAGAGAGGAATTACCATCACTCCAGCGTTCGCTGTGATGAATGATTTAAAAAGCTGGGTTTAGCAATGCCAGGGTTTGGTTTGGTCTTAGCATCCATCATTTAAAGCACATAACAGCAGCGGCAGACGCAGGAGCTCAGGCTGGAGTTTGAAGGACGGAAGTCACTGGGTTTGGAATCATGCATGGAATATCAAAAGAGGCGAGGAAGAGAAAGCACTGCAACTAGTTTTCACAAAGTGGTTACTTACAGGTAGTAAGTGTAGGAGTGATAGGATCTTCTGCCGAGTGGGGTGGAAGGGCAAAAGCAGTGGTGGAGAGGGTGGAGGGGGAATGGAAATGGAAGGAAAGAAAAAGTAAAAATATTAATGTCTGAAAATATAGGAAAATGAGCAAAACCTGATATGGTGACACATGTGACGAGTTCTGTTCTGCGTGTGTGCTTTGTGAGGCGGAGCTGTGGGCGGTGCCTATGGTGTGGGCGTGGCAGTCACTATTAATATCATTTACATCTCATTAAGGGCGTCCTCAGACGTCAGTGCAGATTAAGGATTAACTCACATTCTTAAGCTTATTTATTTATAAAACCAATATTTCAGCCTTCAGCCTATTTTAAGATATAATGAATTATTATTAATCCCTATAAAAAGTCTGATGGTAGAAATTTTGAACACAATTTTTGCACCTCAACAGTTAGGTGTGTGTTTCTTAAATACATAAATAATCGAGTAAACTGGTTGTGATTATCTTGTGCTTTAATAATTTTAGTCTATGTATACATGCATTTACATTGCGTTTCATTAATGAGACTGCACCTTTTTCAATTTCTTTTTTCTTTTACCTTGGTTATTGCTTAATATGTCAGTTTGACATTTTATCTCATATTTCAACTTTTCATGCCATAATTTTGAATTTTTTCTCACAATTAAGACTTTATATCATAATTATTACCAAGTATACAATAATTTGGATTTTTTTTAATGTCAGTTTCAACTGTCAAAATTTTCGACTTTTTATCTCATAATTAAAGTTTTATCTCATAATCATGAATACTTCATTTCTGAAGCTTTGGTTTACTGAATACATTTACTTAACAATTTATTAATTTTCTTAATGTTTATCTTGTGCTTTATTAAAGACAAAAATGTCAGTTTTTGGTCAACTTAATTTTTCTAGAAGGATGTTTTCAGTGTTTTGTCAAATATCGATCAATTCTAGACCTCATTCATGAAACGCAAGCAGAAATAATTCTGTGCAAACCATTCTCACACACAAAAAAGCTTGCATTTAATCGAACGCAATCATTTATGCAAGAACAATTTACATGACTTCATTCAGCTTGTGTTTCATTAATGAGACTAATCTCTCACAGCTTCATTTTCATTTGTCTAGTACAGGGTGAAGAGAGAGAGAGAAAGAGAGAAGAGAGGACATAGAGCGGTTAGAAACAGGCTGATTAGCTCTCGTTACAGGCAGAAGTAGTGAGTTTGGACTCGGGTTTATAATTCTGCAACATACATGAGCTCCAAAAGCAATTCTAGCACCCTAAGTTTATTAGTTGTCTCTCTTAATAGTTAACTCAGTCCTGACTCAATTACTGAAGTCTGTGGATATGGATCCCATCAAATTACACTGAGATTTAACATGTGATGCCAAGGTCATTATGCTAAAAACGGCCCGGCCGACGCATACAAACAATCTGACGGAAATCACATTGTCAGCAAAATGAAGGCATCCCTCTTCAAATGTTTGGCCATTTTGAGGCTCAACAGCAGAATCAATAGAGACAAATACCCTTATTCTGAGAAGGTAATGACTCTCATTAAAAACATATTTACTCGGCCCTGCCTTCAATTTACATCTGAAACCACTGAAACGTGCTCTGAATCTAAAGCAGGACTGGAGGGTTTTACTCCAGCTGAGGACGGATCTAATGTAAACTCGCCCGGAGCAATGCGCCCTGGGCGTCTCTTTGAAAATAAAAAAATAAATAAATGCCTTTCATCAATTTTTCTCTCTTATCTTGCTTTTCTTTCACTCTTTTCTTTTTTCTGCACAAGATAAACTACTTATATAAAATATTTGTGCTATTTCCCGTCGCCGGGTCATTAAAGCGAAGCTGTTTGTTTGAGAGCAGCGCAGGGAAAAAAAAATTAATATTTCATCAAGCAGCAAGTATTGGTGCCACAAACTGTGTAATGGTGCTTATCAGAGCGATCAAATCAATTAGTCTGTGTTCAGCTGACAAAAGGGTCTGTTTGAAAAGCGAACAGAACATCAGCAAAGATTCATTTGACTTTCATGTGTTCATGAGCACACTGGATGTACCATGACACAGGGAGATTTCTGTACGGTACAGCAGCTCTCTGAAGCTGAAGTGAGTCATTTCATCCCACGCTCACACACTCTCTCATATATTAATGCTCAAAGTCACTGGAAGTGAATCAGAGGCAGTTTGAATCAACAGTGTGACACTTCAAAACATTCTCAACCAATCATGTGAGTTTGGGGGCGAGGCTATCAGTTTGCTTGAATTTTTATCTCATAGTTAAGTTACTTTATGTAAGTTTTTAATTTCACAATTATGACTTTTTATCTCAATGACTGTCATCATACTTTTTTCTTTCAATTATTGCTTAGTATGTCATAATTGTACATTTTTATCTCATTTTCAAATTCATATCATAATTTCAACTTTTTGTCATATTTCTGACTTTACATATGTTTTCATCAAATCTCATTTGTCACAATTAACATTATATTTCATAAATTATACTCGTCACAATCATGACTTTTTTTTAACTATCTCATAATTTATATTTTGTCATAATTTCAACTTTTTATCTCAATTACTGATTAGTATATAAAATTTTACATACTAATCAGTAATTGAGATAAAAAGTTGAAATTATGACAAAATATAAATTATGAGATAGTTTAAAAAAAGTCATGATTGTGACGAGTGTCATTACATCATTTTTTTATTTCATTTGTCACAATGACTTATTTCATAATTCATAGCTTGTCACAATTATTACTTTATCTTGTCGATTTTTTTGTTGCTTAGTATGTTTTTTTTTTTTCTTTTCATGTCAGATTTGTAACTTTGTACCTTATAATAATGATCACCTTAGGATATTTTATCTCATAATTGATCTTTTTATGTTACAATTACGACTATTATATTAGATTTTAGTTTTTGTCATAATATAAATTATTGCTTAATGTGTCTTTTTTATTTTTTTATTACTTTCATGGCACAATTTAGACTTTACAAATCATAATTATGACATTAATGACATAATTATTACTTATTATCTCATAAGTTAATATCATAATTCTGATTACCAAAGCATGATCTTTCTCACATTTAAATGCTTTGTCATATCATAATGTTCAGAGTCTTTATTAGTGAGTCACTGGCCCTTTGACCCTTCAACACTGTGACACATTCTCGGCCAATCACATGAGTTTGGGGGCGGGGCTATCCGACTGACAGATAGTGGGAGTGCGGTTGTGCTTAAATGACACACTTCATCTTTAAATGAATTAAACACAATTTCATGTTAATCAGACGACATATTGAACAGAAGTGAAGCTCTCTTACCGTTTCTTCATGACCAGTACCACGCCGAGAAAGATGATGACGAAGAGCAGGATGCCAGCGATGACGCCAGCGATCTTCACCGTGTGATCCGTCTGTTTCTCGGGTTCCACCGCATCAGGCTTCTGGGTCGCAGCACCTGGAACAGGAAGTCCAGACAATCATAGCCGAAATGAGTCACTGTGATCATGATGAAAATACAACACATGGGGCCAGTCATGTGATGTACAGGTATACTGTAAATACTGACACTAGCAGAAAATTAGTGTGCTTTTTGTTAATAAAACAGGTTAGTATTAGCAGACAGTTAGTCAAGTTATTTGATCGGTTGATTATACTGGCTTTGCTTGTAGGAAAGAAGAAAAACGACAAATCTCAATAAAACCACATCAATGAGAGTAAACAGAGACCACTCCTGAGTTTCAGAAGAGATCTGAAGAATGTCTCAAACTGTGCTCAGATCAGACAAAATACTACAGTTTGCAATCAGATCTCAACATGAACTCGAGCATTTCTCACCACATACAACAAACCTCGAATGATCTCGGCTTTATTTCTCATAAGCAATTTTAAGGACAGCAACTGAGACAAAGGTATAACTTTTTATCTAATTTTATGCCATAATGATTACTTTTTGTCACAATTAGATGTCCTACAGTATCTCTCAGCTTCTTTCTCATAAGCAATAATCTGAGACAAAGTTGACACTTCAATGAAACATCCCGAGAACTAAAATCATGAAGACATAAAAAGCAACATCTGTTTGTTATCTAAATGGACTAAAAGCAGCTTCGGTTGTGGCACAGAGGAGGAACAGCGAGTGTACGAGTGGTCAGAGAGAAACAGAGCGAGCGCGTTTGTTTACTGTATAATGTGATGCATGTCAACTGTGTGCCCGATGAAATATCAATTTCCTGCACTAAATGAGAAGAGGATGAAAAATAGTGTGGATGCGATGCACATTTGAGCTGGGCCGCGGATCGGTTCCTCCTGCCAGCTACGCTTTTTCAATCAAGGCCTGACTACATCCATCAGCCGGGCCTATGGGCTGCCGTTACCATGGTGATGGATGAGCAGGTTCCCGTGTTTGGGTTCGAGTTTCTGTTTTGCCACAGGTGATTCCCAACAAACAACAACAAAAGAACTGCTTGCCGACAGATACTCACAAATCTATGGAAGCCCATTTCTGCCACATAAGAAAAAAATAATAATGGTAAATCATAATTATGAGATAAAAAGTTGACAAAAATAATGACAATTATGACTTCATTATTAATAATGCAATCATTTCTATATGTCATCATTTCAATTTCTCATTTTGCCTTTTTATGCCGTAATGACTTTCTATCTCATAATTATGACTGTCACAGTTATGACTTATCTCATAACTGAATTTTTATGCCATAATTAAAACTTTTTATCTCATAATTATGACTGTCACAGTTATGACTTATCTCATAACTGAATTTTTATGCCATAATTAAAACTTTTTATCTCATAATTATGACTGTCACAGTTATGACTTATCTCATAACTGAATTTTTATGCCATAATTAAAACTTTTTATCTCATAATTCCAACTTTTTATCTCATAATTATGACTGTCACAGTTAGGACTTTTATCTCATAATTGACTCTTTATGCCATAATTAAAACTTTTTATCTCATAATTCTAACTTTATCTTGATAATTTCGACATATTAATTTGGATTTTTATCTTATAATTATGATTTTTAATGCCATTACTGACTTTTTATATCACAATTCCCACTTTTTGTCACAATTTTAAGTCAACTGCTGCTCAGAATCTCATGACTTTATATCTCATATTTTCAACTTTACGTGCCATAATTTCAACTTTCTATCTTATAATTATGAGTTTTTGTTCATTTGAACTTTTTATCTCATTTTGATCTCATAATGACTTTTGAGCTCATAATTTTGACTTGAGCCACTTTTATCTCATGGTTTTTATGCCATAAAGAAGTTTATCTTAGAATTTCTACTTATGTCATAATTTTTATTATTAATGTCATAATTCTTTTTAAGCATATCAGTTTCAACTTTATACCTAATATTATCAACTCTTTTTGCCATAATTTAGAATTTTATGTCATAATTGTTACTTTTAACACCAGAATTACAACGTTTTTATCTCATAATCATGACTCAATTGTCATGTCATAATTTTGACTCTTCTACCTCATTTGCCAAAACATAATTTTTTCTCTCATGTGGCAGAAATAAGTTTATATTCAAAACCACTGTATGGAAACAATATTGACTTCATTATAAATGTTGTCGCCTTATTCTGCAAATCATGAAAACGTTCTGGACCAAAAAAGAAAACAGAAATTGAGTATGTTTATTAGCATAAGTGCAAAAATCTGTCTAGGCTTTTGTTATTGTCATGACGCTCATTTGCATTCTGGAGTCTGAATTTCTTCAGACTGGATGGAGGCGAGAGAAAGTGTTTAAAGACAGACCGCAGGCTACAGCGAGGGTTTAAGGAGGACGACGATCGGCATAAACAGACTCGCTTTATATGACCAGAGGTCAAACCATCACAGTCTCGCTCACAAACAAACATGCAAACACTTAGAGGAACAGAATCCATGATCATGCATAATGATTCAGTAACGGATCGAAGAGGCGAGAGATCTGAAGATGTGTTTACATAAGTTTTAATTAAAAAAGCCAATTTTCTCTTTACTGTTCATCTGTGGAAAACATCACTTCAGTATTAAACATCCACAATGAAATGATTGACGAGTGAAATCAATGCATTTCACAGCGGCAGATGAGAGCCTTCACCTGGGTCTATTCAACAAACAGTCAATATTGAAATGTAATTTTCTGACAGGTCATGCATTGCAAAAGCCTTGGGTTTCGGGTTTGGCGGGGTCATATTTATTCCTTCGACGGACATCGGTGCTGAATAAAAAGCAGCTAATTTAGTGACTCCTGCACCAATGTTTATTTCCCACAGTAAATGTGTGTATTCAGTGTACAGATTCAGCTAATGGAAAGTGACCTTCTACAGGAAGCAAACAGCAGGGATCAAACGAAGAGCATCAGACAGACGGTAACCCTGAAAATCCTCAATTACCTTTTTAACCTGCATCCATTCAGGACTAAAACGAATCAACAAACACTTCTTTACACAACAGTCATGGGTTACACCAATACACATGGAAGAAATATTGAAATATACCATATAGCACTACATAATTTTTTTTTTTTTAAGTTACACAGAAAATATAAAAACGTTAAAAAAAAAGCACGGAAACCCAGCTCACATTTAACCCTCAAAATCAAAATAAAAAAATGTGAAAATTCTATTCAGCATAAGAGCGAATATAATTATGAATAGCGTATCAATATTTTATGATTTTTTTTTATTGTGACATATTCAACAAAATATTTTTTTTTTGTCAATGCATCCAGATATTTTATATTACATAACATTATTAATTATTATTAGATTTCTTCTCAATGATTCTCATTGCTACAAAACCTTCATTTTCTTATGTGTGTGTGTGTGTGTGTGTGTGTGTGTGGATATATACATGTTGGGCAGCATAACAAATACTGCCAGGATATCAATTGAAAAGCTAAATGTTGTTATTTTCACATTATTTTAATGACAATTTTTTGAAAATCCAAAATCTTTATGCAAAATGTTTTATATATATATATATATATAGTGAATAATATAAATAAATGTAAATATTAATGTATTTATTTATTTAGGAGGGAAATATGACCTGGACATGAACGCACACACACAGTGAACAGAAACGGTCTTGGTTTAACACACACAGTGGATGGTAAAAGTTCTGACCTGTTAGTTGGCTGTCGCCGGCAGCGGGTGCGATACGCACATACGGCGTGGTGAGCTGAGTCATAATAATGGCAGCTAGAACAAGAGAAGAG